>NC_028456.1:16162239-16252868 GCF_000263155.2 Setaria italica
GTGGGGTGGGTGTTTTTTCGGGGGGGGGTTGGCAATATGCTCCTGCACACCCCTGGCTCCGCTACTGTATGTACCTTCAAATGTGCTAGTACCTAATAATGCCCTAAGAGCAGTACGTCTAATCCGTAGGCAACAAGAGCTTAATCGAAAGCTCAGAGAAGAGATATAGTCCCACACCCATCGGAACAATAAGTTTTGTTGATCGGGTAGTGGGTACCTGTAACTTAGAAAACTAGGTATTTATAGGGCCTAAGCCCACAACACATCCAACTATATGACAACTACTAGCCAGTTATATAACAACTAAAGTCCATTATATAACCAAATGAACAACTAGATGTGACTCCTACCAACTCAGAAACCTAGGAGACAACTGTATATGACAGCAAAGAATATATACTCTAGTAATATAATGATAACTCTTTATGAATTATGTAGCTAGTGTAGAGGTAAAACTTAAATTGACTTCTTTTTACAAAACTTTGCTATAATTTTAAGGCTTGATAGTTTATGAATTTGTCATACGAGATCCTCATCATGCATGTTCTTGGTCCCTTTATATCCTTTTATTTATGTTGCCCTAATGTAATCTAAGTATTGTGGTGTGTGTGGATTATATTCTTATATGCATATCAATTTATCGCAATGATGCGCAGCTCTCTTGCACAGCAATCCAAGCTAATTTTTGTTAAGAGCTAAAGCTGATTAGTGCGTCTTTGCTGTCTGAAGCTACTTTCCTTTTTCCCTTGAGATAAACATGCAGTAGTCGGGTTGTGTTTTTCCTCACCTTGTTTTGCTCATATTGTCACGAACATCCTAACTGCCATTATTCTAGCTGTTGTTTCGTTAAAAAGCCATCATGCAGCTCAACAACTTTTGAATTCTCTCAATTCCTAATCTAGCTGAAGTATCGGTTAATATTAATGCGCTTTGCCGCCGTAATTTGTAGAGATAAGATGCAAAAAGTAGTTCACCTGTCGGTTCCATGATTGGCGGCAAAAGTTATTGGTAGTGGGTTTTGCGCTGCGCACATCGTTTGACATCATCATTCAGACAGAAACTAGAGGACGTGAAGCTACAAGTTGGAGCCAAAGGAAGACACACATATCCAACCGGGCCCATGCCAGGAAATCGCCCAATACCAACCCTCCAATTTATAAGTGGAGCTCCTAGTGGATTCGCAGCACCATTCAGCACAAACCAACGCATCCCCAGTTTGCAACTCTCGCCAACATGGATAGGAGGAGGGCGTACGCATCCTTGCTCGTGCTCGTCGGCGTCCTACTCGCTCTTGCAAGCCCCGTCGTCGCCGGCGGGATGAGCGCCACGTTCGCAGCCGGCGTTGGGGTCGGAGACGCGGCCGCGCTGCGACGGCTGATGTCGACAAGGCTGGAGGACGGGGTGGCGCCGGAGCTCACGGTGGACCTGGAGCTGCACCGCCGCGTTCTGGCCGGCGTCATCAAACCGGGCGCGCTGAATCCCAACCGCCCGGCCTGCATACGGTCGTGCCCGGCGCCAGGGCAGCCGTACAACCGGGGCTGCAAGGCCATATACCATTGCCCCCACTGAGTGAGCAATTTCTGATCAAGTGATCGCCATGGGTCGATGCACGCGAGCTTATTAATCCATTTGTGGTGCCTTTGCTGGCTTGATCCCTCGCCCAAGTGTTTGTTGCTAGTTACTATTATTATTTGATGTATCACGAAATAATTTGCGCGTCACTGTTCTCGTGGTACTAGAAACCACAAAGAGTTGTTACGCGATCGTATCGGCAAATTGTGGTGAGAAGCATGGCATCCTGTGATGAACTTGGAAAGCCTATAGATATGCTATATGAATTTTCAGAATCTGTCGTTGATAGTAATAATTATTAGCGGTACTTTTCATTTATTTTCTTTTTTGCATTAAATAATTCTCAAGGGTAAGTTCTTCGTTTTCCTAAACTTGTGTTTTGGGTAATTATAATAACACTACGTACCTCAGCTAAACCACGAGGGCCCCACACCAATGTATGAACGCATTGCAAATCAGAATGCGGCTGAGTGCCATCTGACCAGACTGAAAATATATACTGATGCCAATCATGCTTTCGCACACTGTCGGTCCAGCAACCCCAACTATTGAAGGCCAGTGTGATCAGCGAGCAGAGAGTTGGTACCAAGTCGTGATCAGAGACCAAAAACAAGGAATCCATGGGTCAGTTCAAGTGGGCGACGGCAAAAGCACTCTTTTCTGGACAGACAGGTGGATTGAAGATCGTGGCTCCATTGCGGAGATTGCCCCATGTCTACTTCAGGCAGTTGGTCCTAGGATTCGTAAGAAAAGGACTATTCAGGAAGGCTTTGCGAGATAGAAAATGGGTCAAAGATAGCATAGGAGCTCTAACGGTTCAGGTCCTACTTGACTATCTAAGCGTTTGGAACAAACTGCAGATGTTCATGCTCGATGATGCAACCCCGGACAAGGTGCCGTGGAAATGGATACAAGACCATAGTTTCTCAACGACATCAGCATACAGGGCCTTTTTCTTTGGACAATATGAAGTACCTGGGGCAAGGATCCTTTGACTCTCTTCCTGACTGATGGATGGCAGCAAGGAAACGAGTGGACAAAAGGACTAGGAAAACCTTTGACTCTTTGCTGATCTTGATTTCTTGGTCCATATGGCTTGAACGTAACGCAAGAACTTTCAATAGAGTCGACAAGATGGCGACGCTACTGGCACAAATGATCCTTGAAGACGCGTATGTTGGAGATGCCCAAGAGGGCCTGGCCCATTTGGATGTGCTGGCCCATTAAGCAAGTTTATAAATGCTAATCGACCGGCCACAAGTTTAATTAACCCTACCCCTGCCGCACAGAACCAGGGGCCAGGTTCTGCTGCCAGGCTCCCCTGCCGTACAGAACGAGGGACGAGGTTCTTACCGCCAGCTCGCGCCTTGGCCTTCTGGTGCGCCACCGTCGCACGCATCTGCCTGGTGCGCTGCTGCAGTCCTCCCTCCTGGATCAAAGGTTGAAGCCGTAGAGGTGTCGCTCGGTTGCGCACTTCGTCAGATCGTACGACTAGTTCCTCGACGTTGATCGGATCGACTACTCGCGCTTCATCAAGACTTCTATTGCGACGCGCGACGAGCGAAGGTATAATCTATGATCATCTACTCGCAAGTGATCCTGTTTACAGGGTTATATTTTTGTGTGCTAGAGAGTAGCATACCCGCGTTTCTTAACAGTGGTACCAGAGCTGTGCTTGTGCTGTTTTTGATCTAGATTAAATATTTTGCATGGTTGGTTGTAGATCAGATCATTTTGGCGAATAGCGTTACACGCGAATTGAACTATTTTACTCCATTCTTGCTTCCTCATTATGTGACTGGCTAACTAGCTGTCTTTATTATGGCATGCGAGCGTCGCGCGGCTGACCACGAGGTTGTGAGTTCGTGTAGCGAAGCAGTCGATACGCGATGTGTACGGCTATGTCAGCTAGAATGCCATGTTTGTTAGCTTCCTGACAGCATGCGAAAAATCTGTTCTATCCGTTATCAGCTGACGGGACCAAATCGTGTTTTAATAGAAAAAAGGGACGTGTTGCATCATTCGTAGAAACGCCTAACTCGTATTTGCAAAGAATGATGTGATCGTATGATCTCAAAATCATGTGATGATCTGTGTGTAATAAATTTGTGTGGCCTGCGTGTCACAAATTATTACAGCCGGGTTGAGGCTGTTCATTTTCGGCCTGTGTGCCACTCATGTGATGTAATTTATAATTTTAATTTAGCTTCTAGCATGTATTAGCTGAATTAGATTATGTAATTCATCGACACAAGCGAAGCGACTCGGCGACTGTTGTACCTTGGAGAAGGCACCCAAGATGCAACATCTCGACATAGGTGTGCGGACTGGCGGTTGTCGACATGTGCTATTTTTTGTTGGACGAAGAAAGACCATACTATCACAATAATTTTATTATATGTGATGACTATTATTATGCACTGCCTGTGATGAGCATGATAAATCCCTCATGAAAAATTAGAATTTTATACCCTTCCAACAGCTGCACCATTAAGGTCTTGTTAGTAGGTGATGAGTCTGCCAAAGTAGGGTGTCATCTTCTACCTTGATCCATTGGGTGGTGTCGGACACCACAACATAGTGTTGGTTTACTTGACAGAGCTATCAAGTCAGACTTGGGCTTTGGGGCATTAGTGTTGGGAGCCGAGACATATGATGTCGCCCAACAAACGAGAGTCGCACTATATGCGATTGGAAAGTGTTGCCTACCTTGTTCACTATGATGCTAGCGGTGATGCCAAAGCTCACTAGTATCACAGGGAACGTTGGATCTCGTCCTGCTATGCAACGTCGAGGACATTTGCACAACATAGCATGAATTCTTTTATTACAAGTGTTAATAAAAGAAGTGCTAACCGTCACGTATTTTACTGTTGTAGAAAATGTCGAGTAGATCAAACTTTAATTTGCGATCGATCCTAGATAGATAGAGAAAAGCTAAATGGAACAAACTTTGTTGATTGGAATTGGAACCTGAGAATTGTTCCTAGACAAGAAAAAAAGGAGTATGTTCTTGATATGCCTTACCCAGAAGAGCCTCAGAATGTCGCGCACACCACTAGTGCATATCGTGCCTATGTGAAGCATACTGATGATGCAGTGGATATGCAGTGCCTGATGCTTGCTTGCATGAGCTCTAAGCTGCAGAAGCAATTTGAGAGCACTAACCCATACAATATGATCGTGGGGTTACGTGGCATGTTCGGAAAACCAAGCGAGGGTTGACAAGTTTAATACCTCAAAGACCCTGTTTAGTTGCAAGCTTGCTGAAGGTGCTCCAGTTAGCCCTCGTGTGATTAAGATGATTGGGTACATTGAGAGCTTGCAGAGACTGGGTTTTCTCCTCGATGACGATCCTGCCACCGATGTGATACTGCAGTCCCTGCCTGCTACCTTTGAACCATTCATCCTGAACTATCACATGAATGGTTTGAAAAAATTGCTAACTGCTAGCTTTGAACCATTCATCCTGAACTATCACATGAATGGTTTGAAGAAATTGCTGACTGAGTTGCATGGGATGCTTAAGACAGCAGAGGCGATTCTTAGGAAGACTCTTGGTCATGTGATGACAGTCTAGAAGGGTAAGAAGCATAAGCGCCCAGCGAAGGCTAAGAAACCTACCAAAAGTGGGACTTCTGAGCAGGCGTCCAAGGCTAAAGAAAAGAAAGCTGGTGCCTCCCCTAATGATGCTTGCTTTCACTGTGGTGCAAAGGGGCATTGGTCGAGGAATTGCAAGAAGTACTTGGAAAGAAAGAAAGGAGGTGCGACCTCCGCTCAAGATATTAATGTTATTGAAATTAATCTTGCTACGCGTTCTAATAATGCATGGGTATTTGATACTGGTGCAATGATTCACACTTGCAAATCGTTGCAGGGGCTGAAAATAATTAGATGCTTTGCGAGAGACGAAGTGGATTTGTGTGTCGGGAATGGAGCAAAGGTTGCTGCATTGGCCATCGGCACTTATCCATTGTCGTTGCCTTCGGGATTAGTGTTAGAACTCAATAATTATTTTTTGTTCTTGCATTGACTAAGAACATTATTTCCTCCTCATGTTTAGAAGATGATGGTTATGAATTCATAATAAGAACAAGTGTTGTTCCATTTTTATGAATGACATGTACTATGGGAGATGTCCCATTGTGAATGGGCTTTACGTTCTTGATCTAGAAGAGGTAGAAATTAATAGCATTAGTACTAAGAGACCTTGCGTAGATAACTCAAATCCTACTTACTTGTGGCATTATCGTTTAGGCCATATAGGCGAGAAACATATAGAGAGGCTCCATAAAGATGGTCTTCTCGATCCTTTCGATTTTGAGTCGATTGAGACATGCAAGTCGTGCCTACTTGGAAAAATGACAAACTCCCATTATTGGACAAAGCAAGAGAGCAAGCGAGTTATTAGGCCTAATACATATAGATGTATGCGGTACAATGAACTCGGTCACAAGAGGTGGTTTTCAGTACGTTATTACCTTTACTGATGACTTGAGTAGATATGGATATATCTATTTGATGAGGAATAAGGCAGAATCCTTTGAAAAGTTCAAATAATTCCAAAATGAAGTACAGAATCATACCGGCAAGACAATTAAATTCCTACAATCAGATCATGGTGGAGAATATTTGAGCCATAAGTTTAGCGATCATCTGAAGAGTAGCGGAATTGATCCACAAGTGACTCCGCCTAGAACACCGCAGTGGAACCGTGTGTCCTAGTGGAGGAACCGAACCTTATTGGACATGGTGAGGTCTATGATGAGTCAGACTGATCTTCCATTGTATTTTTGGGGCTATGCACTAGAGACTGCTGTGTTCACACTAAACTGTGTACCATCTAAATCTGTGGAGAAGATACCATATGAGATATGGACTGGGAAGCATCCCAGTTTGTCATTCTGGAAGATTTGGGGCTGCAAAGCCTATGTGAAGCATTTGACGCCCACTAAACTCAAGCCAAGATCTGATAAATGTGTCTTTGTGGGGTATCCTAGGGAAACCAAAGGATACTATTTTTATAACCGTCAAGAGAACAAAGTGTTTGTTGCTCGAAACACTGTCTTTCTTGAGAAAGGGTTTCTCTCGAAAGAAATTAGTGGGAGCACAGTGCAACTTGAAGAAGTTCAAGAAATACAAGAAAATGTTTCTGTTCCCATTGATGAGGTGCAACATGATGAATCAGTGATGGTCGATGACCAACATGATGAACCTCAACCACAAAGATCAATACGAGCACGTCACACATCTGATAAGTACATGCTACTGATTACAAGGCAGAATGACATCTTATTGTTGGACAATGAGGAGGCTAAAACATACACAGAAGCATTGATGGGACCAGAGTCTAAGAGATGCCTTGATTCCATGCGCTCCGAGATGGAGTTCATGAGAGAGAACTAGGTTTGGAACCTGGTTGATCCACTCGATGGCATGAGAGCCATTAAATGTAAATGGATTTTCAAGAAAAAGATAGACGCCGATGGAAAGGTTCACATCTATAAGGCACAACTGGTAGTGAAAGGTTTTTGTCAAATTCAAGGTGTTGACTATGACGAGACATTTTTGCCCGTCGCAATGCTGAAGTCTATTCGGATCCTTCTAGCAATTGCCATATATTATGACTATGAGATTTGCCAAATGGACGTCAAAATGACTTTCCATAATGGAAATCTAAGTGAGGATGTGTACATGACACAACCTGAAGGTTTTGTCAACCAACAAAATGCTAGAAAAGTGTGTAGACTTAGGAAGTCTATATACAGGCTAAGGCAAGCATCCCGGAGCTGGAATCTTCGTTTTGACGAGGTAGTCAAATCATTTGGCTTCTCTAAGAATAAAGAAGAGGCATGTGTTTACAAGAAAGCTAGTTGGAGCACTCGTGTTCTAATCTTGTATGTGGATGACATAATATTGATTGTGAATGACATCCCGCTTATGGAGGATGTCAAGGCCTTATTGAGAAAGAGTTTCTCTATGAAGGACCTTGGAGAAGCAGCCTACATACTGGGTATAAAGATCTATAAATATAGGTCTAAACGCTTAATTGGATTAAACCAAAGCATGTACCTTGACAAGGTGTTGAATAGGTTCAACATGAATGACTCCAAGAAAGGATTCATACCTATGCCACATGGTGTAACCTTGAGCAAGACTTAGTGTGCATCGTCACCTGAATGAGCAAGAAAGGATGAGTCAGGTGCCATACGCTTCAGCTATTGGCTCGATCATGTATGCCATGTTGTGCATGCGCCTAGACATTTTGTATGCTCTAAGTGTTACAAGCAGGTACCAATCCAACCCGAGTGATGGTCTCTGGGTTGCAGTAAAGAGTATCCTTAAGTACTTCCGAAGAACTAAGGATATGTTCTTAGTCTATGGAGGTTCGGAGGAGTTCATTGTAAATGGTTACACCGATGCTAACTTCCAAACTAACCAGGATGATAGAAAATCTCAATAGGGATATGTCTTCTGCCTCAATGGTGGGGCAGTGAGCTGAAAAAGTTCCAAGCAAGAGATAGTTGCAGATTCGACAACATAAGCCGAGTATATTGCAGCTTCAGAAGCTGCAAAGGAAGCTGTATGGATTAGAAAATTTATTTCTAAGTTGGGTGTGGTTCCTAGTTACTCCAGTCCGATAGACCTCTATTATGACAATAGTGGTGCTATCGCATAGGCAAAGGAGCCTAGGTTGCACCAGAAGTCCAAACACATACTACAGCGATATCACCTGATTTGAGAAATCATTGATCGAGGAGATCTGAAGATATGCAAGGTGCACACCGACCTGAACATTGCAGATCCGTTGACTACACTACTCCCACAAGCAAAGCATGAGATGCATACGAAGTCAATGGGCATGAGATGCTGGCATAATTGACTAGCACTAGTAGGAGGCTTATGATGATGTATTCCATAAAGGTGATGACATCATGTCAAAGTTTGTAATCTACATTTTTCAGTGATACGTTCCATGACTTTGTCATTATATGTGATTAGCGAATACGTGATTCGTTAGTGAAACTCCATGATACAATATTGGCATTGTACTAAAAATGATCCCCAACTTCCATCCGTCATGCGGATCAGTGACGTAGAGATAAGCTGGTACATGTGTTGGGTGGATGATCTTATTTCACAGGTCATGGCAATACAGGATATTATACCAACAATGTAAGCACGTGTTAGGAACACGGTGATGGATAGACCCACTATGAGACACCACGAAAACACTGCTATCGGTGAGTCTCGTAACGACACGCATATTACGTCCTTTGACTTGAGATCAGTGCAGAGTCCCGGATTGTGGAGTATCGCATTTTGAGGTTGCTAAACGCTATTCCGTAACTGGGTAGTTATAAAAGTAGCTTTCGGATGTGGTTGAAGCAAGTCACAAGGTGTACTGAGTCAAGAAGGAATCTACCCCTCCCGTTTCAGGGAGATACTCCTCTGGGCCCTCTCGATGTGATGAACTGAAAGTGCATGGCCATGCCTCGACTAAGAGTTAGTCAATCAAAAAAGTTCTTCACTGAGCGAGAAATGGCTAAGAATAAGGGTAGCACTTCACTCGCCTTATACTTGGCTAGGTGTTGTCTGGTGGAAGGATATAATATTGGCGAGTGTTACATGTTATGCAAGATATGATCTTCGTGAACCTTCGGAAGTCAGTACGCCTTGCTAGAGGCCAATGCTAACGATTGATTAGAAATAGTTTCTGAGTCATGTTCATTGGTTGCATGAACCTATGGGGTCACACACTTAAGGGATTGGAACACATGAATACTTGCATAATTAACTTTTGTGCAAGTGGAAGACTGTTGGAGATGCCCAAGAGGACCTGACCTATTTGGATGTGCTGGCCCATTAAGCAATTCTATAAATTCTAATCAACCAGCCACAAGTTTAATTAACCCTACCCCTGCCGCACAGAACCAGGGGCCAGGTTCTACCGCTAGGCTCCCCTGCCCTATAGAACTAGAGTACGTGCTGTGGAGTGCTAGCATGCTCCGGTTCGTCATCCCATCCCGTACGTGTGGATTGCCGTAGAGGTGTCGCTCGGTTGCACACTTCGTCAGATGGTACGACTACTTTCTCGACGTTGATCGGATCGACTACTCGCGCTTCATCAAGACTTCCGCTGCGACGCGCGATGAGCGAAGGTATAATCTATGATCATTACTCGCAAGTGATTCTATTTATTCTATTTATGCGGTTATATTTTTGTGTGCTAGCGAGTAGCATACCCGCGTTTTCTAACAGCGTATGCCTAGGTAGCAGCTCGTTTTCACTGCCCGGCACCGTTCACTGCAGCTCTTCGTTCTAATGTCACGAGCAATAACCTGGTAGTTGGGTCGCAAGATGGGGCAAATGTTATCTTTCCTTACTTTTCATTTGTAAAGTAGGTCATCCCTTCTAGACGACACTGCATGATCATGTAACCTAACATTTCTCCTCCTCTTAATGAAATACGTGACAAGGCATGGTCGCGAAAAAAGAAATCCATGGGAATCAAAGTGTTGACACAAAAATGTGCCACTACACGAGCACGTCACGTGCAGCGGAAAGGCGCTCCTTACAATGCCTTCGTGAATCTGAAAGTGGATCAGTTTTACGCTCATCTAGGAGGGACCCGTCAAGTTGCCTATAAGAACTTATTTGCTTGGAGCACTATCCAGTGGTGAAATCAAACAAAATGCTGTTCCGAAAGTCCTAAACCGTGAAACAAGATAACCTTAACACATCTCCTATCTTGCAGGCACCTGGAAGCTGGGTGAATTTGGGATTTTGAGGCGATGGATTGAACACAACATGGTTTATCTTCACCTAGTGCAACTTCCCAACTCAACAATGCTCTTCATAATGTTTGTCAGGTATAAACCTTTGTAAAGCCCCTCATGAAGAACTGTGCTTGGATCATATATTATTTAATTATTCCACATCTGTTCAGTTTCCACAATAAACGAATAGAAATATACATATAGACACTGTTATTCTCCGTCAGACCGTCCTCAGTAGCTCTTTCAAATCCATCTCTGCTTGCTATATGTACTCTTTGCGTACTCCGCTTTGAAGGTACATCCAACTTCCACGTGGGATTACCTCTTGGGAGGAAAGAGTTCGAGTGAATCACATCTATCAATTTTTAGAATAAAAGATATAATTAAATAATTAAAATAATCCAAAAAAGGGAAAGGCCGGCAATCTCGCGGCGCTTATTTTCATCCCTTTCAACCGTGATGCCACGTTCACGTTATGGAAAATTATGAAAACTGTACATGTTCACCTTCAACGTGAGGGAAAAATTAAAAACGATATGCACTATTTTTCCTCTGACACCATGTAACGTTCACGTTAGAACAAACAACCATCCCGCACATGTTCCCGTTATGAAAAATAATGAAAATGGTACATCACGTTTGGCCTCTACGTGATCACGTCACATCTTTTCTCTCTTTGAAACCCTGTATCACGTTACATTGATCTATCAACCGATGGAAGTTGGATCTATTTCTACCACGTTACATGTGATTCAACCGTGCAAGCATGGAAGTTAGATCTAGAAAGATTTTCCCATACTTTTCATATATTTTTTAAAATAAGCAGTGCAATAGTTCAAAAAATAGTTGCAACAAAGCAACATATTATTGCCATGAGTAAAATAATGTTGTAATATATGTCGGCTATTGCCACATTTTCCAACTATTACCACCTTTTTTGCATTCTAATTGTAAAGAAAAAGGATAAAACAAAAATATACAACAAAAGTAGTTTTAATGTACTGCTAGATCCTAGGTTCGATTCCAAAATTCAATTTTTATAGTCTTGATTTTAATTAGTTTTTGCCAAAAATATATATAGTTGGAAAAACAGTTTGTTAACACCACCAACAAAAACTGTGTCTACATTATATTTGCTGACTTTGTGAGCAATTGTCATCGAAATATTAACATACATTACAACAATGAAAAGTATGGGAAAAACTTCAGGGCATGCTACTAATTGCAACGACTGGCAACGATTTAAAATTGTTGCAATTTGCATATATTGTTATGACAGTAGCGTGCTCTAAAGTTTATGGCAGTGCCAACAAATTTCTTGTAGTTTTCTATCCATCTTCTACCCATAAATTTTTTCTAAAAATAAATTATATAGAATGAGAACAGATACCATATGGTAATGATTCTTACTTATCTCCATGAAACCATGCATATAACTAACCTCCAATTTAATTTCCAAGGAAATTAAGTCTATGCCCTCACCTTGGATATGTAGAACGACTGATTCACTCCCATCCAACTAATGAGGTTTCTGGAACAATTTGGTCCAATTCACTGCCGCCCACAAGGAGAGCAGCCATTTCAGATAAAGAAAAGAGTAGGTAAGTGGATGACAAGACTTTGACATTGAAGCAGACCTTATCGACACGGGTAAATATAACAATCATAGCACATAAGATATATAGCTCTGACCGTAGCAAATTAATGAGTATCAGAAAATGTCAGTGCTGACGATTAGCCTAGGACCGATATTCTTCAGTTCTGTTGCATCTAGCGCTAGTCTTCAGGGGTCATGTCGCCACACACCTGCATGCATGCCTAGCTTGCGTGCACTATGCAAAGGCTCACGGCCACAGAAGATGTACAACCTGCCGATTGCATCTCAATCTCTCTCATAAACATCTGGCACAGTTTTGTAGAATAACCTTCTTGGTTAGCTAAGTATCCCTTAAAGAACCAGCCATCACAAGCCTCCTCCGGTTTGTGTCATCTTGACAGATAAATTCTCCCACACGGCCACACAGTTCGGGAGGAACTGTGACAGACTAGTCATCAAATAATGTAAGCATTTTTGTAGTAGCGTGTCTTGTGACTCAGCGAGTCCTGGACAATACCTAGCACATAGAATTTGCATTCCTTAATTAATTTGTTGTGTGTCATCATATTTATCTAGCTAGTACATTTTATGATTTTGGTTATTTTATAGAATTTGTGATTTGTTTATATGATCATGAATGTCATGCTTGCATCATACAGCAAATGCCTTGATCAGTGTCATCTCTGTCAATACAAGAAATGTTCTGTCATCTCTGATTAACCTACTTAACATTTGAAGGGTTCTTCTCTCAGGTACTAAGCTACTCAATTGAAAATTGTATATTATTATGAGCAAAAATCCTAAGCTAGTGGGTTCCGTTAGTTACAAATAATAATGAGAACAAGGTACAAGATGCTAAGTTGTAATATAATTTTGTTGGAGACTGAAACAGTTCACCGAAGATGGAAAGCTAGCTTTGAAATGAATCCATATTCATGCAAACCGCCCCCAAAGAAACCCACTTTTAAATGGTATATATCTGCTCCAGTGGGACTCGCAACACTAACCAAATCAGGTACCAGGGCTTGAGAAAAAAATCAAGAGAGTGACTGAGTGAGGATTGGCGCAAAGGTATATTATATTTGTTGAAACTGAAAAACTGCCTGCAGCAGGATTTTAACACCAAGGAATATTCAGTGCAAATAAGGAAGATGCCACTAGGTAATCTAGTGCATTGACAACAAAGGTAGCATTAACAACAAACATTGTTGATCCTTGAACATTTTTGGCTTTGATACTGTTGAAGACATGAAGAAGCTCTTGAACACAAAGAAAGACGAGATCAAATCACATATGTGGGTTTTACCAAGATGAAGCCCTCGCCAAGGTGATCAAAACAGACATTGGTTTGCCAATTTGAAGCGTAGAGAAAGTTATGCCGACCAGAAGATGTCGACACCATAAGTTCCATCAATTCCCAAGAATTGGTAGGAATTTACCTTGTGTTTGTTTGAAACTTCCGTCTCATTTGTCAAAAATTTAGAATGAGTCCAGAATAGAGTTATAGATTAAGTTATGTGTCAGTTTTGACACATTTTTTCATAGACTTGACTTGTAACTGGACAACACCTCCTTTTGCTTTAAGAATAGACAAGGCTAATTTATCCAACACACAATTTGAAAAAATCAGTCTACTGTATCATTTTCCATTTACCCTACTTTTCCAACCCTATATTTTGTTCGTTTTTCATGGGATCCCTCCTGCACATTTGGTGCATGGTGCTTCAAGACCTTCGCTGGCCTGTTTAGCAGAGCGTGCTCACTGTTGTGGGGTACATTATATTTTTGCGTGTTCTTTGTAGCACCATTTACATGTATGCTGCATTCACGTACATATACCATTTGCCTCGAGAAGCATATGTTAAACAGTGTCCCAGGCCTTGCTATGGAAAGGAGTTTTCTCAAATTGAGCCTCAAATGATAAATAGGAAACATAATTCAACTGATGCAAATCCACAATGATACGGGTTCAAACCAAGTATAAAACTGACTTGAACTAGTATAAAACCAACAAGTATAATACTGACAGCAGGATTCATGGAGTAGTTTCTCCGAACATAGCTAATGGTGAACCAGCATATATGCCAGTGTAAAAATTAGAGCATATTATTTTCCGTCCTTGACTTGTTTCACCAATCCCAAAAGAGACCACAGTATCTGTCGGACATAAAGCTGTGCATCAGGCTGGGATTGCAATATCAGCCCCAACGGCAGCAAGGATTTGGCTTATTGCTTGGCAGACCCGACTTCCAGCATCGTCCAAGGTCTCGAGTGCATGGGTGGATATAGAATTGGGCAGTATTTGCTGGTAGGCTGCGGTAAGAAGAGATCCTGCAGTGCTGTTCTGGCCGGTGGGAGTGCTGTAGGAGGAGCTGGCAGCTGCAGCGCGGTGAGCCTTGGCATGACCATCTGGAAGGATGGCGAATCCGGACGGCAGGAGGAAGACAGCGGAGTTGTCAGCACCATCCATGACAGCACACATCATGTTCTTTTCGACGAAGCTGTACACCACAAGCGAGCATGACAAGTCGCTGGTTGCCTCTTGCAGGATCAGCATGTTGCTGTTAGCTCGAACTGTAACCTGCAGCATGAGGAAAAAAAAAGGATACCTGTGACCAATTGTTTGTCATAATAAAGAAATTACTGGACACATACGGTTTGATGGCAAGTGATATCAGGTGAAGACTACTTCAAGTGAACTGATCTAATATCATTATATATGTTTCAAATAAAGCAATGTTATAAGAGGTCTACTCTTCCTCGAATGCTTCAAGTAAATGCGAGGTGTTATTTTTCCAGAAGAGGCAAAATGATGGAAAACAAGGAAGGTGACAGACTCACATCACTGGGTTGAAGGACGGAGACAACATTGCCACGTAATTGCCGGCACGTGACTATAGAGCTCAGCTCCTGCACCGCGCCACCATAGCCAAACTTATCCCACTCGCCGCGGCGCTGCCCATTGCAGAGGTACTCGTGAACACGATGTGGTGGCACGCCTGGCAACCACACAGTCGTGGTGGCACACAGCACAAGCGCGGGTGGCTGCCCCATGGTAGAAATATTCCATATTACCATGCGCACAGTTGCCAAAAACGTTTTGGCGCCAATGTCGCAGCTACCATGCCACTCGTTGACAATGTTGCTTGGTCCCGGAGTAACCGGCTTGGACACGGCGGTATAGAAGCTCACCATCATTCGCTGGGCCAAATCCAAGACGCCCCTTCTTCCTAGCGCAGACATGGCTGGTCCTGTGAGAGTTTTTCAGAATAAACCACATGAGTAAACTGTTAAGCTCATTTTGTGCACTTCTACTAGTTTTATTTCTTCGTTTCCGCGGACTTACCTGAGGAATGGGTGCAGTGCAGAGTGGCCATGTACTCACACTGCCTCTGGAGCGATGCAAGCCAACGGCTTGCGCCAAGGGCCTGCCCGGACTGGAACAATCCTCTGAAGAGTGGCGAAACAGTGGTCTCATCGTACTCCGCATGCACAATCCATGTCACCTGAAATAATGCACGAGCAATTTTGATGTCCCGGACAGGTTACATGTACACGAACTACTACATGGGTCGCATCGCTTTGCAGCAACTACATATGATACAGAACATAAATTATGCTTTATTTCACTAGTTAACAATTGAATTTGGAGTGAACTATTTTGTCTTTGCCTAAAGAATTTTAAGGGCTAGAAGGTTTAGCTACATATAACCGAATGTCATGGAATCACAACCACCATATAGCAGAAAATTTGTATGATGTGTAATTACCACAAATGTCTAATAATGATTCCACGCATCACATGGGTGATCAAAATTATTTGAACTCCCAAGTCCCAACTGTATAGTAGTAGAGTACCTTACAAAGGCCATTGCTCATGTCCTGAAGGAGGCAGCCAGAGGGCAGCAACCTGCAGCTCATGTACCCAATTTGGCTGCCATTATTTGGTTCGATTCCACGGATGCCATCGATGGATACGTCCACCACAGCCCACTGGTTGTTTTCAATCTCCTTGCTGTACCTTAGAAATTTCACGCTTCGGTTTGGTGCGCGTGGCGACTGCACCCACAGATCCACGTTCATCTGCAGGAGCTCAATAAAATTAGTCAAGCCTATCAACCTCATCATCGACACAGAAGTCTGCAGAGATGTGCGGTGCAAGAACTCACCTCCTGAATTAGCCCGTCGCGCGAAGTTGAAATGCCACTGGAGACAACCTTGCTAGCCCTTACACTTTCTATGATACCAGGGAACATCTTGGACCAGCATGACTGGGAAAATAAGACGCATAAATATCATGACAATGCTAGTTGGGCATTCCTTGAATGCAGCTGTAGATAGGTGTATCTTACCACGTCAGTGAGCATGGCAACGAGGTCGGAGGCGGTACCCCTGACTGTGGTAGTCTGCTTGGTTGCCTCCATGACAAACCCCTGCGGGCAGGGGCCAAGTAGTCCTGGGCACGTGCGACAATTGTACTCCTGGTTGTGTAGCATCTTGCCATTGATGGTAGGCAGCCACATCGGCTCATCCTTCACTGCTAACATCATAAACTCGTTCAAGGCACGTTCAGCGTATGAGAGAAGTGTGGCCTGGTAAGTGCTGCCATTGTCGTCGAATGGCACCAGGTTCAGGGAAGCTGATTCCAGATGCTCCAGTGTCTCAGAGTGAGGAAGGTTTGAATCATGGATGAGCTTGATCAGGTATTCTTGGGCACGGCGTTTCGTATCCTTGAGCCTTGCATTTTCATTCAGCAGGTGCCATTTGTGCTCTGTTGGGTCACGACATCTGCCACATGCTAATGTTTGCTGCAGTTTCATGTTCTCCGCGTGCAGCTGAGCATTTTCTTGCTTAATGTCCTTGTTCTGATCTCCAACTGCCTTCGCCTGCATGTTTCAATTAAGGAATTAACAATGGTCATTACTTTTCATATGGTGCATCTCTATACATTTTTAGCCTTAATTTGTGAATTCTGTCAGTTAATTAATGGAACAAAAATGCAGTACAACTACTATATATGATTAGGAACTTATTAGAGATATACCTTAGTCTTAGTGCGTCGGTTTTGGAACCAGAACTTGACCTGCCTTGCCTCTAACCCAATCTTGTCAGCAAGTTCCTGGCGCGTCGGATCATCTGGGTGGGCAGACAATTGGAACAAACTGCATAGCAATAGAAATGAGATAAGCTCACAGAAAAAAAGTGAGCAATGATATTCAATGCCTACGGTGGGAATGTTTGTGTTACGATTCAAGTTGTTCAATCTGCTTTGCAGTGAAGCGATTCTTCCCACGCTTGGATGATTTCGATCCATCGTGGTGGTGTTCCTCGTCATCCTCATCCTGATCAGTGTTTACATGGTCCTCGGCGCCCAGGAGAGCATCGATATCGTATTCTTCCATGTGGTTGATCCAGTTCGGGTAGGCGGTCTCGTTTCCAGGGTTGAGGCCCATGCCTTGTTCATTGTTACTGTTCAGCTGCCACTCGTTGTCCATAGTATCCTGATAACAAAAGTCAAGAGAAGCAATGATAAAAGACAATGCAATATTGCAAAATAAATGGTCTTTATGGATCCTATTCAGATACTTCGTACATACAAAACTATTCAAAAATTATAAAATGCTGAAGTTCAAGCATCCAAGTTGTTGGATTGTAAGCATACAAATAAATAGCAGTGATCATCACTATTCATTCTAGATTTATCATTCTTTTCATTTCACATGAAATACATCTGAAATTTGTCATAGCATTGTATTAAATGGCTCCAAATGTTCTGATGTTTTAGAAGGACAGCAACAAAAACTTGAGGGGGGTTCTAATATTCCTTGAGGTTGAACATTAAGTGGAGTGGATTTTCTTTTTATGGAGAAGAGTACAAGGTCCTTAGACTGTCACCTGATGTGGCACCTGCTATGCTGCATCAAGCAAAGATCGATTGTATTGTAAATATGGATCGCTAACTTCAAGAAGCAAGGTGGTCGTTCAAAAATTTCACTCGACTCATTGACCAGGGATCCCAGCATGCCTGCTTATTTTCATAGAAAACAAACTCGCATGCTGTGGATCCCAGCAATTAAGCGGTTTGCAAGAAAAGAGAAAACAAGATATTAAAAACTAAGATAGCATTAGATGGCTCCAAATAATCTGAAGGTACTAAATCCTGGAACGTGGTCGTGCTTATCAAGGAGACTCCCCGAAGCATTCAGATGGAGGGGAACTCCTGTTTATGGAGAAGCACTAGTCTCAAACTGTCACCTGAAGTGGCACCTGCTACGCTGCATCAAACCTAGATCTGTTCTTCTGTCATCTAAAAAAGGGATAGTGATTGGAATAAAGCAGTGTGGTCCTCAAGCATTTCTAGCTCCTTGATTCAAGTTTCAACCAGGAATCCAAACAATAAATAAAACAAAACAGCATGTCAAGGATCCCAGTAATGTGATCGTTTTGCAAGAAAAGAAAAAATAAGGTAGAAAAACTAAGGAATGATGATGGCATTAGCAATTCGGGTATGTGGGAGATGGAGAGAGGATCTAGAAAAACTAAGAGAGGATAAAAAACATTCTTTTGAAAAATCTTAGTCCTGGGATGAGGGAGGTGAAAACCAGATGCCTCTGCGTGAAATTGTCCAACAACAGTTAACAGAAGAGATTAACAACAAGTTTTGCAAACTCTTGACTGATGACAAAATTTCGTGTACTGTATTTTAGATAGCGCCTATTAATTCTACTAGGTTGGACAGGCTTTTTCACAGATGCATCTCGTCCGTAACTGGAAAATGGTTAAGGCTGTTGATACAAGGCAATCTGGGAATTCTTCGCTGATGGTAGCTAGAATGTTGCTGGCTGCAAATCAAACATCTACTGTTCATATCCTAATAAATAGTCGATCTCTACTTCAAAACCGATGAAATTCTCTTAAACATCTGATCTAGCTAGCTACGAGGTAGTTTTGAAGTTTATTATTCCGTGGAATAACTAGTCGCTTGGTGAATCGAAACTTGGAGACTAAATAAACTTTGAGCTATAGAAATTACCTCCTGTGGAACTCTAAATGTCCTCTGCACGCAAGCACGATTCGGAATTGCTGCGGTAGGAATTTGGTGACTCGAAACACCTGACTGGAAGCTACTGTCGAATTTAAGGTCGAGTCTCTCAGGGTACAAATAAACAACACAAGATATGTGTGTGATAAAGTAGGTAACGTCCATAAAGGAATAAATGCCTGCTACAAAATTTGATTATATATTAAGAACATTAATACACTACTCAATCATATGCAATACAAAAAGATTCGTCATTAAATACCTAGATTTGATCCTTCCTGTACAGATCTCTCCTATAAGAAATGTGTCACAAGTAGTAGTGATCCGCAACATTTATTTCATATCATATTTTTTTAATTTTTCTATGGAGTGTTTGATGGAATTCACCCGTTAAGATATGTTTAGTTTGGGTATGAGATGGAATCCGATGGTCCCCTACCTGTTATTTGGATGGTACTCGGTCCCACTAGTATTTGGTTGACAGGTGTATTCACCCTGGTTTTTTATTGGTACATGATTTCAGTTTGATTGGAAGGATGGTGTTTTTCACTCCGTTAGTCACTGTCAGTGGGTTGGATCCACCACTTTTAGCCTCTCGGGACCTGATCTTGCTCCACATGCAAACCACAGCCACGCTTGGCATCTTGCACCACTGCGCTGGCACATAGCTATCCGTGCAACCACCATCCTGAACAGTGCCACAGCCCTCGTTTTTATTCTCCACCATGCCCCCCCTCCACTCCCACGTGGAGACCCTGCTCTTTCATTTTACTTAGATGGTTCCATCCCACATATGAAAGAGAATATTTCACTTCAAAGATGAATGTTTCCAACTTGTACCTGGCCCGAATGTCACGCCCCAGAATTTCTATTTTGGTTTGTCAAATTGGACAGAGAAGATCATTTTTTCCTACATCAAATCATGATATGGGGTGTTGCATTTATGCTGAGTGCATAGTGTTCTGTTTGTAAAATGAATTTGAAATTGTTTTTTACATACGAGTCAATTTAAACTTTGTCTCGTTTGAAAATCCTTATCAAACTGTTAACTCTTTGTTTGGCTAAGAACATTTTAATATCAGGCTAAAATGTCCCTTCAACTCAACTTCCTCCCTATCTATTTCTATTTGCCTTATAATTCTTTACAAGTTATTTATCTCAGCATGAAAGACTGACCAGGTCCTTCACGACAACAAGCCAGCATCTAGTAGATTCTTATCTCTTTCTTAATTACTTTTCATCTTGGTCCCTTTTTCCATTTTACGCCAAATAGCCTTAAAGCCAGGTAAGCTTTCAAGCAGTGGGCCCAAAACTCTCTGTTTTTATTCCGACTGCTTTAAGGAGTAAAATTCACGTTCGACACTTATAAAAGGTTTTTACACTAAATTATTCCTATTTTCCTGGAATGTTCCTGTCCTGAAATGATGTTTCCGAAACGAGGAACGTGGCCACGTTCCACATTCCCGGCTGCTAAGAGTAAAACTGATTGCCCACTCAATCCTCATCACTCCATCGCTTTCAAATCCACAAAATCGTAATCTCCACGGCCTCAGGCCAGGTCACAGTTTCTTCTGCCGACCACCATCTCCGTCTGTCGAGCCTGTCCTGTATAAGACGCTTCATCCTCGTCGTCTATTACTCGAGCCGTCATGCAGCACCTCTGCTTTATACCAACTGGAGACCATTGCGTGAGCTCTTTCTGGTCTGTGCGCACGCGTAGGCTCTGTCGTTCAGTCGCCCGCCATAGTGTCCTCTATTCTGTGCCTAGTAGCCTACCTGTCTCTTTCAGTCGTCTAAAACGAACCCAGAATCTAGATCTTCCATGCACTGATGATCACTATCTTAATTTCTCATCCTTTTGTTTTCCGGAACTACCATCAGAAGCTGCATGTAGCAGTTTGCTTGCATTGCGTGCATGTGCTGGGCGTAGACAAGTACGAAAGCTAACAATTAAGTTTACATGTCCATACTCCGGTTCAAATAATTCTTCTAAAATCATGATTTATATCCAACCTTGCTTACTTAGAAGTCGTTGTCAACTCTTTGACCTCTTATCCGACTCTTGGTCACACGCAATCGTAGGATAGATCAGTTTTTTACATGCACCAACTACATAGCATTGGACAGCTGCTACAACAATATTGAGGTATTTGAAGAATAATAATGACAAGCTTGGACTTAAGATTAGTATGTGTTTGTTGATTCTTGTTACTACTTATTTAGATGTAGATGAGGCAATATGCCTAGCTAGATATGACATAAGGTCTACTATAGGTTTTACTATAGTTTAGGATCTAATCTTGTGCTTCGAGTGCTCATAAGCATGCTCTCGTTTCAAAATCAAGCACTAAATTAGAATATAAAGGTTATTGCTAATGCTACCAAAGAGGTCATGTGGATTCAAACTTCATTGTAGGTACGTAAAATTCATTTTTCTCCGGCTATGCAAGCTGTGGTGTGAGAAATATTTTGCAAAATATCTTTTAACTAACCTTGTTTTCAAAGCAAGGACAAAGAACATAGAGGTTTATTGTAGTTTTGTACAACAATGAGTGTTAAGGAAATTTCCGAAGATTGAGTATATTCCTTCTGGAGAGCATACTGGAGATCACTACTGCAGAGCACCCAATCTGTGCCAACATGGAAACCTCATCCGCACTGATGGATGGACCATCACCATGAAGCCTATACAAATGAGGTTGGTTATTCGTACCAGCATCAAAGCTGGTACGAGTTCGTGTGGCTAGGTTATAGCTGGCAGATTTTTTTACGAACTAGCCGGTGGGATATCACACCGGCATACATAGTTAAAATAGGAATTTATAAATAAAAATAGCAAAAAATATTTTTTTACCAAGCCTGGAGGCCGCCCCTAAGCTACGCTCACGCTCGCGCATCGCAAAGTCACAAGTCACGTGTGCGGTGTCCAACCTTCAAACTCATGACCTACACCCTCGTGCGATACCTCCTTACCATCCCACCTAAACTACACACCCTGCATGCAAAGGGAAGTTCTATCCCTTTTGATCCTTGTTGTCTGATATTTTGATTCATTATATAGGCATCTAAATGACTTTAAATGAAAAAACTTTAAACTACAAAGTTGTAGATCACATTGTTGGTTTTGAGAAAGCTCTCAACCAAGCACTTAGAATTCTGAATGCAGAAAAAAGAAAATGCAACTCTAAGGAGAATTGTATTTATTCCAAAATGCGATCCCTTGTATAGTGGGGGTGGCTCCCCGACCAAGCAACATTTTACACCCCATTTTACCTCTAGCCAACTGCTATATTCCTAGAATATGCTATACATAGAGGTAAAAAAGAGTCCTACTCCAATTTTAACTCCACTTGCGGGTCACGCGATTCATGCTACCTCGGTCACGTTTGCAACGTAACCGGCCTTATGATCACCTTTGCGTCATTGAGACCACCTTGACCATCAAGCCATCCAGCGAAGGTGCCGATTAGATTCTCTGCTTTCATTCTCATTTGGTGGACACCCTCACTCCAATTCATTCCGAGTAGATTCCTGCGCAAGGAAACAATCAAACGGAGGACACATTCGGTGCGACTCAAATGATGGTGATCAATACGTGAAGGTGAAATGTGGTGCAAAGGTGAAAACTCCCTCCAATTCGGTGCGTGAGGGTGACGCCCTTGATCCAGATACCCAACACTCTTGAAACAAACAAATTTTATACAAAGTTTGTGTCCATCCAAAATCGCATGCAAAGCTACAAATTTTCGAATACAATATAAAATTCAAATTACAAGAGCGGGAAGAAAAGCAGGAAACTGAGGTGAAATTATATACATTATTTGACCTATTCACAACTTTACATTGAAACACTTTCAACTACAAAGTTGTATATCAGGTCGATATAGTAACTTTCATATTAAGTTTGTCTTGATGCGAGTCCATATCACAAAGTTACGAATTTCCATATAAAACATGAAATTCAAATTATAAGGAATGCAAAAGGTATGCTAAAGTTATAATTTTGGGCATCTAAAGGAACTTTCAACTACAGAGTTTTAGATCTCACCGAAATGTACAATTTTTATATAAAGCTTGTCTCTATCCGAGGTCATATGTAAAGTTACGGATTTTCTAGTCCATGCATGAACCGGCACAAATAATCCTGAGGACTATCCATGTCGGCTCTACATAGAGCTTATAGGACTGACGCGAATAACTCTAATTCTTGGCGGCTATTGTATTCGTGCTGGTTCTATTGTACACGGCATTGATTAGAGCCGACATGGATAGTCGTCAGGATTATTGGTGCCATGGACTAGTCCTTAGGATTCGTGCTGGTTCTATTATCCTGAGGACTAAATTCTTGCTGCTCTTAAATCCTTGTTTCATTTGTGTTCCGTGGCGTTAATATAAACGCAAAGCAACCCCTGATATGGTAGGAAATGCTTCCCAATTCTCTCATATCTTTGATGTCAGTCAGGCATCCAAATGGACCTTTGAAGGTTAGTGTGATTGACAGGCAATGGGCATGTAACAGGACGTGATGAGCAACAAAATCAATCCATGTACTCCTTCCGTTATATGACGTTTAGAACAAGCAAATTAGTTTATTTTTAACTAGTTAACTTATCATAAACGTTATATATTTAAGGATGGATGTAGTAACTCTTTATGCTGTTGCAATCAAAGAAAATGGGTCATTCGTATGTTACCACGATTGCGTGCGTATGTAGGTGGGTTTGGGTTTGGTGAGGCGGGAGGGAGGTTGTGCTGAAATGCATTAGCTTAAGCTCTTATATATCACTACATTGATATTGGATCAGGTTCTTGTAACCGTGAAATATATAAAGATGCAAAAGTTAGTTCATGATTGATATGGTTGTATTCTTTATGATCAAAATGTGCATATACTTATTTTTAAGCAACGATGTAGGGCCTTGATGACATCATACACTTATATGCTATGCTTGCAGGATGTGCTTAGTTCATCTCATGCGTCCAAACATTGTACTGGCAGAAACAAACATTGTTCTGAGCAAACTACAGATTGCTCATAGTGTTGTAATCTTCTTTACATGTTCTCCTTGCCGTGGGATAGCAAACAGCGACATCCAAAAGTAAAAGAGAAAATTTCTTATTTGACACCGGAAGAAGACTCAATTCCTTTCTTGACTCTGAATTTTTTTTATTACTTATATAACACTGAGTTCTAACTTCCATTACTTATTTGACATTTTCTTCACTTATAATAGTTAAGTCAGGTGAAATGATATCCAAATCACCTAAAAAATCATGTAATTTTTTGTAGCGTTAAAATAAATGAATATGAACCCATTTTTCTTAAACCCACACATGTTCCTTTATGGTTTTAAATTTAAAATTCACTAGATTAGGCTACTTTACAAATTATATGAATTTTATAGCACCAAAACACTTTCAAAAAAAATAAGACAAATAACTAATATTTTGGTTCCATAAAAATCGAATATGCTTCAAAAGTAGTCAAATTTGATGAATTTTATTTTAAAAACTGGAAACATACATGTGTCTTTTTAAGAAAAAAATGGATTCATCTTCATTTGTTCTCTATGACCAGAAAGAGTTTCATGAATTTTGGAGGTGATTTGATGATTGTTTGACCTGACTTAACTAACAAAAGTGATGAAAATATCAAATAAGTAATGAAAGTTATAACTCAGTGAATTTTTTGGGGTCAAGAAAGAAATTGAGTCACCTTATAGTGTAAAATAAGGAATTTTCTCAAGGTAAAATGCCCCAACACTTGGGTAAAAAGATTCCGTTGAAATGACTTGGAAATTTTCTTTCGAAGCTATTTTAATCTTTTTGAAAGACATCGGAGCTTTTTTAATCAACAGGAGCACATAGAAATAAATGATATACTAAAATGAAGAGTACCATATGAGCCTTTTTATGTTGCAGCACTTAGCGCCGACGCAGAGCAGAGCCTGTAAGTGGGAATAGCTCCTTCAATTCACTGTAGCTCAACTGAAAAAAAATGATAAAATAACACCAAAACAAGTGAGCTGCATGGACGACCTCTAGTGTTATGACCTGTGTGTGTTCCTTTGGTGAAATTCACTTCCTTCTATGTTTGGATGGGGGCCCAATCATGAAGTGGGCTTGTAAGTAACGTTCATGACACCAAGGAAAAATACTTCGACGTGGTGCGTACCTTTGAGACTGAGACTATTATAATCAGCTTATTTAGATCGGCCTGACATTGAAATTCTTTACTGAAATTTTAATTCGTTTTTCATTAAATGTTATTCAATATCGAGTGTGATATTTAACAAAAAATAGTTTAAATATATCGATAAAAATGCAATAAAATGAAATCTTGTAGGCATTATCTTCTACATATTTGTTATCGGTAACTGTTGTAAACAAACCTACAGGACACAACTGACATACAAAAAATATTTTCCTAAAATGAAGACCATTGTAAATTTGTCAGGTTGCATGTATGATGATCCATGTGTTGTGAATCTGCGATAAACTGTAGCAAACGAGCTAAAATTTACCTTCTTTGAGCTTAAGTGAAGTCATTAGAGCTTAATGGAACCAATGAACAGCCTTGCACCCAAGTAAAATGACCCCTTTTGCCCCTCACAAGCTAAACACGTGTTCAAGCCATAACTCAATTTTTTGCTCAAAAACTTAAAAATATGCCTAACTAAGAGTTGTATAACTCACAAATTCTAACAACTTTTGTAATTAGCTTTTTGCTTGAAACTGATCAGAAAAGGGTCAAAATATTGAATTACAAATCTGGGCCGAAAGGTGCAGATCAAATAAAGTCAGAACTTTGGAGCCCTTTTTCTCACATTTTCGAATGTATGCTAATGACAAACCTTTTATGAAAGTTTTAGTGCTACGAGTCCTTAACAACTTTGATTTTTGAGCATAGGCCAAAATCTGCACAGAAGGTTTTTAAAAACGAGGTCAAACGCAGCTAAAATGGTCAACACTGTCAAAAATGGCTGAACTGTTCAAGTCTGAAAGTTTCGGATTTTGCCAAACTTTGAAGCGTTTTATCTTCAATTCGGGTTCGAATTTGAAATCAAGACAATTACAAGAATTGAACTTAGATCCTAGGCCTACAACTTTTGTAAAGGGGGTAGGGGTTGTGCAGTTCAAAAATCTGGAGAAGATCGCGCTCGAAGATTGCCCTATCGTCCGATCCCGCAAATCCCGCACCAGAGCTCACGCCGAGCACGCGTGCGCCGCGCTCCCCTCGCCGGCCGCCCCGTGGCACGTGCTCCTCGTCGCTGCCCCGTCAAGTTGCCCCCCTGCCGCTGCTCTATCCGCACGCGCCCTGCGACGCTCTGGCACGCCACCGCCGCCGTGCTCGCCAACGTACGCCCGAGACAAGACGCAATAGCTCCTCGGCCTCGCCTGCAGCGCCCGCCTGCAAGTGCACCCGCCAAGTCGCCTCCCATGTCCGCCAATGGCGCCCGCCGTGGCCGGTCCACCCCGCAGCAGCGTACTAGCGCCCCATCCTCCAAACCACCCTCCTCAAGTCTCCTGCCTCCTTTCCAAGCCCCCGTGCCCTCCAACAGAAAGTTCTTGCCCCAAACCGGCAGCTCGAGAGGTTCCCGTTCCCCGACGAAATCTGGCCAGCTCCCTCCGCCTCTGTCTAATAGCCCACGCCTGAGGCTCCTCCACTTCCTCAGCCACACCCTCGAACACTCCTCGTCGCCTGCCATCCACCCCATCGCCCGGAATCCCACTTTCCCCAACTCCAGGAACTCCACCCGCCACCCCCACTGCCTCACCGCGGAACACCATCTTCCAGTCATCCTCGTCGTCAACCAACCACTCAAACGGAACCGTGGTAAGACACTGATCATCATGCTCGCGCTCGATTTCCTCTGGGGTCAACTTTCCGCGCTCGTTCCCGCTCATGTCGACGGCGTTCCTCGCCGCCCGCGGAGCCCCTTCTGCGCCGCCCCGATCCGCGTCTCTGGACCTGCTTCTGGGAGCCGTTGGCCCTGCTGCGCAGCCCCTCCTCGCCCCCAAGCCGCCCCGCTGCCCTCCCCCTACCGCCGCTGGCCCAATCCCGAACGCCGGCCAAGCCTGTCTATTTTGCTGTGCTGTGCGTTCTGTTCCAGAGGAAGAAGAAGGCCAGGGGTCTAGTTGCGAGTGGAAAAGAAAGTCAGGGGGTTATGGGGAAAATCGTGGGATTTATGTTTGAGGTGGGTTTTTGTCCAGGGGTGTAGGCGCAAGATCCAGGGGCCTCTACGCATTTAACCCATAGACTGGAGGGCTAGATTGGAAGATTGCCTCGGTTTTCTTTTTTTTTTCCTAGATCTAAAAAGGCTGAAAGTTTAAAAAGGCATAGAAAAGTGTAGAAAAATGCTAAAAATGCAAGATAAATTTTGTTAGACTCAATATTCTGTGTAGTTTCATATAAAAATAAGTTTACACATGTCTCTGTTAGAATTAATGTTATATGATTTAATCCTTGTTTAAGCTAGTTTAAATCATAGCAAATCACAGAAAAATGCTAAAAAGGTAAATCCAACTCTCAAGTGTTTGTTTCAGAGAATAAAAGCTTAGAAAAATGGTTTAGAGCCTAGCTTAGACATTTAAGTTACTGTTTTAGTTTATTAATTGAAATCTACGGGTAGATTTTTCTTTTTGCATAATGATAAATCCAGAGATGATAAAAATATGAAACCACTTGGAATAATTCAGGAATGAGGTGTAGTTCACAGGAAAATTATGAGACTTGGTTTGAAAGTTAATGAAAACCTCTTTCCTTTTTAGAGAAAGATAAAAAGGAATAATATATGAAATGCCTTTCAGACTCTTGGTTTTGCATGTTGAATCATTTGCACCTGCATTTCATGTAGAAGTTAACATCGCCGACGGTACATACGAGCTGCACCCGACGCTCGAAGAGGAAGCTATAGCGGATCTACACCACGCCGAAGTCGAGCCCGTGCTAGAGCAAGCCGAGGACCAGTTCGCTAACTCCGAGTGTGAAGGCAAGCCCCGGAGCATAAATTCCTATGTTTAAATACTTGCAACATATTGGTTGTTTTGATTATGCATTTACGTTTATAGGAATTGATTGAAACCATAGATGCATGAATATAGTGCCCCTTGATCTGAACACTAGTATAAGAAGTCGAGTAGTTGCAATGCTAAATAGGACTCGGTAAAAGTCGAGTGATTTCCTGTCACTCGCGAGTTATAGGAGTTGAATGATTTTATTTTCGTTGCAACTATAAGGATGATGGACGGGGCTGGGCTTATGTTGGTACTCGGTGGTTTGCCCCGTCTGTCTACTTGAAATTGGACTAAGGTCGAAAGGTGATGGTGTTCGTGATCAAGTGTTTGAAAGTACTAATCTCATACCTAGTATGGGATGGGGAAGCCTAGTACCTGATTGAACTGGGACGTGGCTTATACCCCTGCTGTCCTTGGAACGTCGTTCCCATGGTGCATCATGTGGGTGCAATGGCGGTCATAGTACGGTAGAGACCGGGACTGTGGAGCATTGCATGCCAAAGGAAGTTTGGACCTGACACGTACCTAGGGATCGATGGGGACGGCTGACAAGTGAAGCGACCCTTCGTGGTGCGCGGATGTCGTGGGATTAGGTTCGCCATGCATGGTTAATAAATTCGAATCGATTCGTCTGCCTCTCACAGTGTGGGACTACTTGATCGCTATGCTACACTGAGTAAGAATGAAAGATGATGATGATATAATATTGTTACTTGTTATTAATTGCTTGGAAAACTATGCTTGTTTAGTATAGCTGCTAACTTAGAATGATGAACAACAGTAGAACTGGTGGCTAAAATGTTGAAAGTAAGGACCTACACTAGTCGCTTTTGGCAAAACAAAACCCAGAGCCAAAAAGCTTGCATATGTCTAGATGTTAGTGGATTAGTACCACAGGTCGGTTAAGTCTTGTTGAGCATAGTTGCTCAGCCTTGTTGTGGCACCTCTTTTCAGGTGAGGATGATGTTCCTGAGTTCGCTGCTAGTTCTGCTTGGTCTACCCAGCTCCCTCCGGGTTGGACGGTCGAGTGGGATCCCTCCTCGGACGGCGAGGACAGGGGTCAATGATGTCATGATCGGCTTCTTCATGATATCGTGCATCGACGTTTAGTTTCCGTTCGTTTTATTTCCGCTGCTTGAACACTCTACAAACTATGTTTGAATTTCTGAACTTTATGTTGTAATAAATCGATGCACTTTGTTTAATCTGGATGGACTGTTGTAATCTCTGTAACTACTCACCATCGTGTGAGTTTTGCTTTCTCGATCCTGCGTTACGTGGTTTTATCGGAGGAAATCCGACGGACGACCAAGTTGACTTGTTTAAAGTACATGATCGCGTTTAGGCGACTTAAGTGTGCTTTAGCCAAGTTAATTTAGGCGGTTCCGCCACATAAACCTAGGCAGAAACAAGGAGCTACAGACTGACGATCGCACCCCCAACCTTATCCTGTATGTCAACGTCGTGAAGGCCGGACTTTACAAATTCAAATATCCAACTGCTCCCCTGTTAAATTACATCAAATCCCGGTCAAACTCTTCCTCCCCAAGTATTCACAAGGCTATACAATCACAAACGCCCCGTGCACAAGCTACTCCACGAGCCTCAACCAAGAAGAGGAGGCGACACATTCAGTTCAGGGTCATGGCCTCCGTTGATATGCCGGCCACCATGCGCGCCGTCCAGTACAGCGGCTACGGCGGCGGAAGTTCTGCCCTCAAGGTCACACTTGTTCATCAATTATTTGCTTTTAACATATACATTTACCCCTTTTTGGATTGGATGATTCTTTTCGTTTGAGTCTTGGGCAAAATCATGCGCAGTTGCAAAATACTTTATTTCTGAATCCACCCATGCATTTCCTGTGGTTTGATTTATTTGAAAAGAGTATGGACGTCTATCAATTATGAAATTAAAGAGTATGGACGTCTATCAGAATCGCATTAGATGGTTGCTTCTCACAAATGAAGGACCTCAGGAGATCAGGTGCAATGTGGGGCCTATTGTTCTTTTAAAAAAAAACTGCCGGCATCATTCAAAGTACTAGCTTAGAGAGTTCTTTTTATTTTTGCAAAGCTGAGATAGCTGCGTTTTGCAGTATAATTCTGCGTGCTACGTCAAATTTGAAAAGGATAGCTTCCTACGACAAAAATTTCTTGAAGTGATTATGTTCAACATCTGTTTTTTTTTCCTTCAGTATGTGCAAGTTCCTATTCCTTTACTCAAAAAGATGAAGTCCTTATCAAAGTTAAAGCATCATGCATCAATCAAGGTGATTGGTGGGTTCAGAATGGGTTCCTTCGCCCATTTCTCCCCAAATTTCCGTTTATCCCAGGTATTCATTCTTTCGTATCCAAACATTGCATTATATCTCTTGCAATGAACATGTTATCCATGTAGTTCGTGTTAACGGAATGAACCTTCAGCCGACGCATAATTGTACTCATCAAAACATGAAACCAAATTGAGCACTCTCTGCTCTGTACTTGTGAAACTACAGTAACTGACGTCGCTGGCGAGATTGTTGAGGTTGGTTCTGCAGTACGTGAGTTCAAGCCTGGCGACAATGTTGTGTCCAAACTACACTTCCTGGTAATTCCGAACAACGTTCAGATCTTTACAGATAATCTCCATTCATCCGACATTACAGTGCTGACAGACAATCTCTAATGGCAGAAAGCCGGCGGCCTAGCCGAATACGTAGCGGCATCCGAGGGCAGTACGGTGGCCTGCCCCGCCGGAGTATCTGCCGCCGACGCTGTAGGCTTGCCCATGGCCGGCCTCACTGCTCTCCAAGGCCTCAAGACCATTGGCACCAAGTTCGACGGCACAGACACCGGCGCCAACATCCTGATAACCGCCGCCTCCAGCGGCGTCGGCACGTACGCCGTCCAGCTCGCCAAGCTTGGGAACCACCACGTCACGGCCACCTGCGGCGCTCGCAACCTGGAGCTTGTTACTAGCCTCGGCGCGGACGAGGTCCTCGACTACGGCACCCCAGAAGGAGAGGCACTGATGAACTCCTTGGGAAAGAAGTACGACTACATCATCAACCTCACGAACTCCAACAGGTGGTCCGTATTGAAGACGACCCTGAGTAGCCGTGGCAGGGTCGTCGACATTGCTCCAAACTTTGGCAACATGGTCGCGTCGGTTACGACATTGTTCGCCAGGAGGAAGCTGTCGATTATGACGCTGTCCCTGGGGAAGGAGGACCTGAGGTTCTTGCTGGAGCTAATGAAGGAAGGCAAGCTCCGGACTGTTATCGATTCGCGGTATCCGTTCGAGAAGGCCGCTGAGGCCTGGGAGAAGAGCATGAGCTGCCATGCGACTGGGAAGATCATCATCGATATGTGAATTTTTCTTGTTTCCTTCAAGGTTGTGTTGTTGTCTTTTAAGAGTACATTGTCCTAAGTACTTGCTACAGTATGCTTGATTATGTCTCCGGCAGTACATATGTCCAGTTATGAACCTAGTGCTTCTATTCTTTCTTCAAGTGATAATCGTTGTGAAAGTTAAGAAAATAATTTGCAGAAATATGTATTCATCTTCAAAATGAATGTGTTTGTGTTTTCTGCCGTTGGTTTAGAACAAGTCATAGTAATGCCATTGCTCTCTTTTTGTACCATAACAGGCATTTTTGCAGCTATTCTTTGTTATGACGTGTTTTTTTGCAATTGCCAATGACACCTCTTTATCCTTTGTGGCTAGCTTAACACAGGTATAGAGAAAGAAACGGAGGCAGTAAATACAGTAATTACCTTATTGGCTTATTTTCCGTGTCTTAGGATAAGAAAATACAGAAAGTTTAAGTTCGACGATGACAGCCTAAAAAAACGTACTTCTGTTGAACTGATTTAGACCTTGCTTCCAAAACTATTTTCTTCTTATTTCATATAAACAAGAAGGACGGCGGCTTTAATTCACCAAAGCTCAGCAGCCGGCTGACAAGATCGGAAAATAATGACACCAAGCAAGTGAGCAGCAAGCCGCATAGCATAGTTTTTTTTTTTGGAGAAAAAGGGTCTGCTAGTCATATGATCTGTGTTCCTTCTGTGGGTCAATTTCTCCTTTCGCTCTGTTTGGATGGAGGCCCAATTATATGAACACAGCAATGGTCAAACTATTTGGTTCAATTCATCATCCATCGGGTGGATCCCTATGAACTGGCCGGGCACGGATTCAGCCCACTAACTAAAAAAGCCCAATATCAATAACTAATACCAGCCTTCAACCGCTAAAATAATGTGATAAGTAAAAAATCCAATCTTCCGTGTAAAATATTTCGGAAATGCTACGCCCCTGTCATCCGATGCTGTAGTTTCCTCCGAACGGACACGTGGGACATCTTGCCGGCACATATATTTCTTTCTACCACTGCATCGTTCTTATCCCTCCTGCCCGTTTCTTGTCTGTCCACCGCCATCACAGGTTGCGCAGCCAAAATCTTCCGCCTTAGCTGGTTGCGAATGTGAGAAGCCACGCAGCAACAGCTCGTGGAGGCCGAGAGCTATCCCCAGCGGTACAAGGCATCGATGAGGACCTGCCTCGACGGTGCGCAGATCCGGGACCTTGGAGAGGATGAGCCGCCGTGGTGGGGCGCGCGAAGGAGAGGAAGCACCTTAGTGCTATGGCCCTAGAGGGGAGGAGCTGCCACAGCGGCGGCGCACGGAGACTAGGAGAGGAACTAGCTGTCCTAGCGCCGGCGCATGGAGGTAAGATGAATTAGCAAGCAAGCTGCGAGGCTATGAAGGTGGATTTAGATACTTGAGCACTAATAAACTTCCCACTTGCCATCTCCTCTCTTCGAGTAGATTAGGGATGTTGCATTGGGATGTTGAAATTTATGATTCTAATGTTGCGGTTTGTTGTTGGACATTGTAGGTATTTTTGTTGGGATTTATTTTTTCCCTATGCTACAACCATTGATTTAGAATATTAAAACGGTTGATCTTTGATGTTGCGATGTTCTTTTGTAATAGAGTATGCTAGAATTAGTTTTATTTTTTCAGTATTGCATTATACGTATTTAGATGTTTCAACTATTGATATGAGATGTTGCAAAGGTCTTGTACGATATAAATGAGTTGATGCAGTGGGACTTTTTCTAGTTGAAATGTTGCGCGCAACATAAGATAGATGTTACGGGCGGGATTTTTGCGTGTATCTTTGTGCTAGAATTTTTTTTGATGTTGCATGCAACATTAACATATGTTGCGGTGGGAATTTTACTGGCATCCGGATCGAAGGCGTTAGCAGCTCCAAAAATATTTTAAACAGTGCTCCTGTCGGCCCACGAGAAGGATACCACCCGACACCAACTACCAAGCCACCAATTTATAAGGGGTCCTTCTAGCAGGTTTTGCAACAAAGCAGCTGCAGCCTACAGCCCCACATAGCACAACAACTAGAAAGAAAGAGAACATGGCCAGCAAGGTGTGCCTCTTTCTTCTCGCGTTCCTCAGCGTCGTGGTCGCGCTTGCCAACCCCGTCGCCGGCGGCGGGATCAAGGCCACGTTCGCCGGCAGCCCGGAGTCTTGGTCCGGAGAGGCTGCGGTGCTGCGGCAGCTGCTGTCGACGAGGCTGGAGGATGCCGTGGCACCGGAGCTCACCGTGGACCTGCACCTCCACCGCCGTGTCCTCGCCGGCATGGTTAAAGGGTCAGCGTTGAAACCTGACAGCGCGGCCTGCATAGGGTCGTGCCCGGCGCGTGGGGATTCGTATACCGGCCGAAGCCGGGGATGCCTGAAGAAGTACCAGTGCAACGGCTGAAGGAGCGTTCCTTGCATCCTCGAAGGCATCATGATCATTTGTTTGATGTCTGCCTTGTTATTGCTTTCAGTGTCTTGTAATAATTTTGTGATGTCTTGCTGGAATAATAAATTCTACGCAAAGCTGATTTTATATGTTCTATTGCTTTCAGTGTCTTGAAACCGTTTAGTTTTTTTTGTAAGAATAAATTCTAATCATTTCTATCGGCAATTATTTTTATGTTTTCGTCCAGCTTGTGTGCATAGTACATGTACATGCAAGAACAAGTATTGGTGAACAGATGCAGGAACATTAATTCTGATGTATAATTGTAAGTATATCTTAGCGCGTTACAAAATCAGGGTGTGACTATGAGTGTCTAGCCAAGCGCAAAGCCTGCGTATGTGTGGATATGCTCTTGTGGTACGGTGTGTGTTTTGGTAGATGATTGCTGTGTCGGTCCGGCGTATGGGCACAAACTTTTGAAGTCCAATATGATATGTGCGAGCAGAGCAGGTAGCAAGTCGTGATCTGTAAAGCAACCAATCCATGAAATCCTCCTTTTGTTATGGTGGGGGAATCAAACCACAATTAAGTGGTTACTTTGTTAGTGGGTACTATTATTCTTCAACCCGGACAACATGATCAAGGACAGGACACGGATATGGGCATGATTGCAAGGAGGCAATATCACGAAACGATACAAGGGAAGCAAAGTGCATGACATAGTTTTCAATTAGAAATTCAGATTATGAGCATGATGACACATCTTTCGTAGCTCATCAGCTTCATCTCATGCTGCTATGGACGGTACAGAAAGCCGATCTGCATTTTTTTTTTGTAATTTTTTTGGTCCATGATGCACAAAGAAAAACAACACCACCAAGGCCGTATAGATTCACGCAGATTCAGAGTGGGTGACGGCACACGCCCACAAGTATTATAGCCTCCAAAACTAACAAATCTCCACGACTTGAAGGTCCACTCTCGTATCGGTCCGTCAACAAATCTCAACAGCTCGAGCACATCGTAACATATTTCTATTGTATAGATAATAGTTAAAACGGATCACTACACCGAAAAATGTGATTCAGGTGATGGCGTCTACTCTGAGTATGGGAGGCGATGGGAATTCTCACAAAGTAGGTCGCATTATTCTCTGATAATAAGTTATCCCACTCCCCAGTTGTGTCCACAAGATTGTAATCCTATAGCATTATTAACACTGAAGGTCGAGAGATAGATGGGGTTGTCACTCAAATTTCATACTAAGACCGTATCGAAATATTTGTCGCTGTTGACTTTTGGTCGCGACGTTTGACCATTCGTCTTATTCAAAAAAATTATGTAAGTATCATTTATTTTGTTTATAATTTACTTTATTATCAAAGGTATTGTGAGCCTAACTTATCTTTTCTTATATTTACAATAAATTTTTGAATAAGACGAATGGTCAAAAGTTGCGAGAAAAGTCAATAGAGACAAATATTTCGATACGGATGGAGTATATATATATATGCTAACATGTTTTCTGATGAAGAGCAAACATGACCACATAGGCCAATGTCTCTAACTCGTAGCACTGATGAGATGACCAACGTAATCACACAAATCAGTTATCAAACTTGTGCGCCTGCAGTTGTGATGCAGGATTTATAAAGTTGATATTTCAAACAATAATGAAAAAATATGGGCTTAAATAAACTAAATTGTTTAAAACATATAGATCTATCATTTTAGCACCTGCGCTATGTTTTTCGTTTCTCCGGTTCTAATATGGCATTAAGCTCCTGTGTAGCGTGGTTGTCGGCCTGACTCCACCTAATACCACACGGTTGTGGCCCTCATCAGAGAAGTGATGTGTTGTACTGTGTGCTGCAGTGGCTTCAACGGGCCACTTGTTCAGTAACTAAGTTCTGCGAGTTTTAGGCTGGCAGCAGGCACAACCAAACACCTGCAGCTCCTCCCAGCAGAAAATTCTTCAATGCAACGCAAACCACAATCTTCTGACGCTGTTTGATGATGTGCATGAGATTCACCAAGCTATCGCAGGCGCATGCCCTATATCTGCTACCATTTGTCGATACATTACAAGTTGCGTTATTCATCCAATGTTCTTTCTTTAAAACATTATTCAGCAATGTTGGGCGCAACACTCCTGCGCAATACTGTGCCACCTCTATTCCTAAGTGTCCGGACTCCTCCTAGGTCTTAGGTCTTTGGGCTGTATCAAAAGCCCGCTGAACAAATTGTTCCCTCACACTTACAAGTTGTGCTACTCCACTCTTAACAAGCAATGTGGGACTATTCCCAACAAAAATGCAAAGCATTAGAAAGTCATCGATTCGTTGAAGAATCTAACTAGTATATATTTATGTACTTTGTTAGATGTTCAATTGAAATAGTATTACGTTGGTACCCCATCCTTTCAAGATTGCTGTCTGTTAGGTGCACTGTTTATGACTGAGCCGCTTCCATAGCTATTGCATAAATAGCAGAGACCCGTAGTTAGGTTCAAAGTAGCTAGGTTCCATAGGTGTGCTCTTCATAAACAAGTAGCTAGGTTCAAAGTCAAGAGCATAACTATTGTTATATTCCAAGTGACCCGTAGTGAGAATGAGGGAGATATTGAAAGAAACTCATCCACTTGTACAAGCATAGTTTGTGGTGTTTCCTAGGAATGGAAGGCGTAAGGAATGTGTGTTGTACTTGTACCATTGATGTCACTCACTACCGGAAACAGTAAGTTCGCCGAGTGTAAAACGTGTGCCGAGTGCATTTTTTTGGGCACTCGGCAAACACCGTCTTTGCCGAGTGTATACAATGAGGCACTCGACGAACATAATACACTCGGCAAAAAGGAGGTTTGCCGAGTGCCAAAAAACAGGCACTCGGCAAACAACTCCTGGACACTCGGCAAAGAAGACACACTCGGTAAATCAACAGCGCGTGTGTCGCACGTGCGTCGTCCGTTACCAGGTTGGGCCGGCCGTTAGACCTTTGCCGAGTGCTTGCCGTTCGACACTCGGCAAAGTGTGATTCGCCGAGTGCCAACCGCACACACTCGGCACACTCAAAAGTTCGCCGAGTGCCTCGTCCGGACACTCGGCAAACTCAACACATTGCCGAGTGCCGTCCTAAAGGCACTCGGCAAACCCAACACTTCGCCGAGTGTTTTTGTTGGCACTCGGCAAAAAAAAATTTTTTCCCTCCAACAGCTTCCACACTTTTTCTACTCCCCACGTAGGACATTTGGTTATACATATTAAAAGTTGGTCTATTTTCGGGTCTGTTTGGGATTTTTAATGCTTTGTTTGCATTAATAGGAATTTTTTGATTGAAGTCAAATTTTAACTGCAAGTACTTGAAATAATGGATTGAAATCAGTGAAAAAATCATATTCATATTATGGAGACCGGATTGAGGTCTCAACCAGAAAATGAAACGAAATTTTGAACATTATTTTTAAAAAACACGACCACGAACCTGTGGTTCAATGGTTGTTAAATTGTAAAAAAACCAAACGAAATCTGAAAATCACAAGATTTGTCAAGATGTCATTATATTATGTGTGTAGGCTGTGGTAAAAAATTGAGAACGTTTCGCCCAATTTCTGACATATGATGCTTAGAAACCGACTAATCTCCTGGAAGGATTCATAGAAGTTAGAAAGGAGCCAATAAGATTTGGTGTCCAAGTGACACTTGAATTAAGGAGTGCCTTCAAATCTTTTTGTATAGGCAACATACAACACAGATTGGTTCATGTCAAAATTTGGAAATTTTTCGGATACGTTTGATATTTTTTATTGATTAAATGCAATTATAGATTTTTATTAGATATAAATGGAATTTGAGCTATAACTGCATGAAATAATGGAATAATATCGGTAGAAAACTAATTTAACAATTTTTGAGTGATTTTGACACGATTTTGAACAAGTATATTAGAAAAAGGTCACTAAAATACGTTATTTCATGTAACGTTTGCCGAGTGCACCTAGAAAACACTCGGCAAAAATGGTAGTTTGCCGAGTGTTTTCTGGATGCACTCGGCAAACTAGTTGCACGGGCCCACTCCCTTCGGCCTCGCTTCAAATAAAAAATCCCGACTTATCTTTGCCGAGTACCGTAGATCTGAGCACTCGGCAAACACTAAGGCTTTGCCGAGTGCCCCCGATCTGGCACTCGGCAAAGCCTTGCCCTGAGCGGTTTCGGCCCTTTGCCGAGTGCCAGATCGCGGGCACTCGGCAAAGATTCGAAGTTATGTCCACACTTAGCATTTCGTCGAATCATTTCCGCGCCGCTGTTGCCTCGCCCGCCGGCCCCCGCGCCCGCCTGTGTCCCACCCCGCCGGCCGCCACCGCCCCGCCGGTGCCCACCGCCACCGCCCCGCCGACGCCCACCGCTCCGCCCGCCACGTCCCCGCCCGCGCCCCCTACCCGGCGCGAAGCCCGACCGGCCGCCCCGGCCGCCCGTCTCCCCCGGCGCCTGCGCTCCGTGCCCGGCGCGCCGCCCGACCGCCCGCCGACGCCCCGGTCCCGGCTCCCCGCCACCGGCGCGCCCTCTTGCCCCGCCGGCCGCCCATGCCCCGCCCCCGGCGCCCCTTGCCCGGCGGCCCCGGCCCACCGGCCGCCCCAGCCGCCCCCTGCCCGGCGGCCCCGGCCCACCGGCCGCCCCCGTTCCGGCCCCGGCGCCCCCTGCCCCTGCGTCCCGGCGTCCCTCACCCGGTAATGAATTTTTCTTTTTGAATTTAGAAAATCTGAATTAGAAAGTAATTAGAAATTGTAGGGCTTTAGTTGTTGAAATTAGGAAATTGTAGGGCTTTAGTTGTTGAAATTAGGAAATTGTAGGGCTTTAGTTGTTGAAATTAGAAAATGATGGTTGGCTTGGGAATTTAAGCTATAAGAATGTTTGTGGAAGTGAGCCATCGTGCCATTCCTTCTTCTGTACATGTGGTTGTCGGCCATCGTGCCGTTTCATTTGATGCAGGTTATGGAAACCTCCACGTGCAGGGGAGGTGCTGCTGAATATTTTAGTTGACAGTTGTATGTTTTTTTTTGCAGGAGAGGCTACGTTACCGTCCTCGAGTCGTCACTTTGTACGATAGCAAGGTGAGTCATCCTACACATCTATTTGACACTGATGGTCGTATATCACGTAACCTAGTTAGGCGTCTCCCGTTCGAAAGAGATACGTTTGGAAATATGCAGATGTTTGCATATTTATAACTGTATCTGTTTCGAATTGTCCACGTTACTTTGGACAGCACGAGGATGTGTAGGTGGGTTTAGTTTCCATAGTCTACTAATCCCGATCATGACGATTATTTCTAAGACATGTATGGATCGTAATAATTTATTTATTATTTGTCATACCATGTTATATTTGAAATTATGTTTTATTTATATATGTGCTGATTGGTTTACTCTTGGCAAATGCAGGTGATTGAACAATGGTGGGCGGTACGAGGAAGATCGCAGCGCTTTACGAAAAATAAAAAGCTGCAGCTTCCGGGTCAGGTACACGGTCAGACGCATCGAGAGGTCGAGGAAGGCGTCGAGGGAGGGGTGGAGGCAGGGGTGACGCACACGTGGAGGAAGCGGTGGGGGCACAGGTCTTGGCTAGAGGCAGGGGTCGGGGCAGGGGTCGAGGAAAGGGTAAAGGGGTGAGGGCCCCGTCGCCTGTGCCTTCGTCGTCGTCGGAGGAGGAGGAGGTACCCTCCGCGCACGCCTCTAGTGACGAGGCGGAGGTACAGGAGGAGCAGGAGCAGGAGATGGAGGAGGGGGAGGAGGCAGGGGAGGAGGCAGGGGAGGAGGTAGGGGAGGAGCAGTCCAAGATCTGGTTGCGAGGTCCCTCGTCCCTCCCGAGGCGACCCATCCCTGTTCATTTACGCCCACTGATTCAACCCGCTGGGGCAAAGTAAGTTCCTTCACATATTGTCTGTACTTTTGATATGTTCAAACTTACACTAGAAAATAATAATTTATATTAATCACTTGTGCAGGAGTTGGACTAAGCTCAGTGGGGGTGCCCACAACCGCAAGGTCAACGGCATCGTCGGTCTTTTGTGTAGGCTACACTTCCCCGGTCTAGTGGTCTTCGCCGGACAGGAGGAGCCGGCCTACACGTGGGACCACTACGTCGCTGCCGCCGACGTCGGTGATCGTGACCACAGGCAGTTTGCGAACAAGGCGGAGCGGGTGAAGGCCGAGCTGTGGGTAAGTCTTCGCAGCACTACATTGCTTAATACATTCTTGATATAATAATTGTATGCTTGCCGTCTATACGCAGGACTTTTATAGATGCCAGGAGGGCTTTGAGGCTAGGGCGGCCTCCGTCATTGAACAAGCCGCTAAGAAGCTCGTTAAGGACATGCACTACGAGGCGCGCGTTCAGGCCATCATCGACTTTTATGCTGAATACAAAAGGATGACGATCAAAAAAGAAGAGGCCAGGACAATGAACCTGACCAAGGAAGAATTCATGACAGTATGTACATAAAGACTATATTTACTATTTGAGAGATTAATTATGCTTAATTCCGTTATTTATATGTCACACACTTCATATAGGTGCCTCCGTGGTGGTGCCGATCCTTTACCCGGTGCTGGGAACAAATGGTGGACGTGTGGTTGCAGCCTGGGTGGTTGGAGAACCACAATGCCTGCCGGGAGCAGCGTCTGCAGATGCCATATGCATCACACCATCAAGGAAGCCTGAGCCTTGATGAGTACAAGGAAAAATGGGTACGTGAATTCATTTCTGTTTTCTCAGACATAATACTGCATATTTTGTAATCATTTTACATTTTTTCCGCAGACTTCATCACATGATGGTCAGGAGTGCTCCCGGTTCAAGGCATGGGTTATGTCCAAAAAGGGCAAGGCCACGGCAGACATCGACTTCAACCCGGAGGACCCGCCCGAGGCGTACAGCCATCCCAGCATCCACAGCTGCGTCACCAAGTACACAGCCATGGCGAGGGAGGTTCACGGGCCAGAGTTCGATTCGAGCTCTCAGGATATCGATGCTGAAATAGTGATGAGGGTAGGAGGAGGGAAGAAGCATGGCAGGTATTGGATTGGAGATAGCGTGATCGACACTGCCAGTACTCCCACTCTCTCCCAGATCCGAGCAAGGAGCACGGACTCGAGCCCCGCGATACGGCCACGGCCTACCGCTGCACAACTACAGATGCAGGCTCTGCAGGTTATTTCTGTTTCTTTAATTTTTCATTCATTTTGTACTTACCTTTTGCTTGACAATAAGTGGTTGGGATGAAATATTGTAGGCCCAGGTGGAAGTAGAACGGAAGCGCCGAGAGGAACTAGAGGCGAGGATCGAGGCGGATCGGCAGCTTGAAAGGCAGAGGACGGAGCAGATGTTCCAATACATGCAGAGTGTTTTCCACAGTTTAGGTCAAACTCCACCACCTATGCCACCGAACCTCTTCCCGCCACCTCCACCACCCTCCTGCAGCTACTCCTATGAGTCAATCTCAACCTTACAATCAATCTAGACTTAAACTAGAAACTACAGGCACTACAAACTTCCACTAGAATTACTTGTTTACACTATGAAATCTCTTTACCTAAATTTGTGCAGAATCAATCGGCGGCGTCCAATGCAGAATCTTCCTGGGGGCAGTGGCCACCTGCACGTCCTCCTCATCATCCTCAGTGACTTGTCATTTCTGTGTTTGTGATGCAAAACTTGTGAATTACTTCTTTAGACGAGAACTTATGAATGCTATTTGTGTGCTTGTGAATCCTGTGGTGCAATTTATATGCTTGTGCTGCAATTAATATGTCTGTGCTTCTGTGGTTGTTTTTTGAGAGGGGTCCTTTATACCTAACGTTTCTATTTTGTAGTAGGTATTAGGACACTTTGCCGAGTGTTAACACTCGGCAAAGAGGCCATTTCTGGTACTAGTAGACGGGTTTGCCGAGTGTATTCTTCAAACACTCGGCAAAGGGGTCATACATTTTGGCGGGAGTGCTTGTTTGCCGAGTGCCACAGGGTAGGCACTCGGCAAATAGGGTCATTTTGCCGAGTGTTTTGGAAAAAGCTCTCGGCAAAGGGGTCATAAAAAATTGGCGGGCCGGGCTTCTTCGCCGAGTGCCTGCCCCGTGGCACTCGGCGAACCATGGTTTTTTGCCGAGTGTCTGGCAAAAAAGCACTCGGCAAATGATAAAATAAAAATGGCGGGTGGGGCTTCTTCGCCGAGTGCCTTTAAGAATACACTCGGCAAACGAGTAGACTTCGCCGAGTGTCGGCCGTCAGACACTCGGCAAAGCTTCCGTCGTCGTCACAGACCGTTAACGTCTTTGTGCTGAGTGTTTAATTTTGCCGAGTGTATTTTGGCACTCGGCAAAAGGTTTGCCGAGTGCCCGACGATCGACACTCGGCAAACAGCCTGTTTGCCGAGAAAAACTTTGCCGAGTAGACTTCGCCGAGTGTCTATTTGCCGAGTGTAATGGGGCCTTCGCCGAGTGCCTGGGGCACTCGGCAAAAGAACTGTTTCCGGTAATGACTTACCCGTAGTGTAAAGAAACAATGGTTTGCTACACGTCCCAGTGCCTTGCTATTTGGAATATAGTGACTTTTCATATGTTCACCTTTCTATTGTAGTTTGGGATAAGCTGCTGGATATGGATCAACCAAATATGTGACACTTTTACCTGTTTCTTGTGGCTAGGTTTTCAAACTCTAGCTGTAAAAGTGGAGGCTAGGTCTATCCTTTCTTAATTCTACGATGCATGCACTAATTTTTTAGAATCATAAGTTTTTTAAATAGCTGATTACTAATAATTGAAAGAATGCATGTAAACTTTGCTATTTGCTGATGTACATGCTTAACCTGCATTGAAAGAATGCATTTTTTTTCTAGCAGAATCCGTTCATACCACAGAATATATTCATCAGTACAAGGGATAATTTGAATTAAAAACAAGTTTTAAAATTTTGTGCTAAGAAATTGTTTTATATTAAAATAAAAATATTGTCAGAAATGTGTAGCTAGGGCCTCTAGTTTTTGTCTCTCCCTGTGCCCCCAAAGTTCAGGACCGGCCCTGGTGGTTGGGGATCACAATCTTAATAAAGTGGACAGCAAATTCATTCTCAATGATAATTCTGTAAGTTAACTCCACCAAATTAAGTTAAATTTCCCACTTTTTTCTAGATAATAAGTTTATTTTATTGATGTCTTACTTTTCAGGATTGTGAGCAGGGATTCACAAGCATGAGTGACATAGGATTGGCCACAACGACATTTGTTAAAAAAACAAAAGGTTCCAGCTGCATATGTAGAACCCAACAATGCTGCCATTTAAATCTGCACCTCTTGTACAGCTAAGGAACTTTAATTTGAACCAGCTTCAGCACCATAACTTTCTCCTGTAGAAGATCAGTACTCATAACATCTTTCTACAACAATGCCCAACAATGAAAGTAGTTGATCTTTCTATGATTATGGTGGCAAAAAGGAATGTGATGCGATCAGAATTCTTATGGTTTACGACCAAGTATTACGCTTTCAGTCAGTCGAGATGCATATCATGTTACATTGTTCTCAGATGAAAACTTGTGCTGGTCGGTTTACCTCAACATGATTTTCCTCAGACAGATAATCAACATGAAGCTCAAGTTAAGATTGTGGCATTGCATCCTTATTCTACATGCAGCCCTAGCCTGGTTCCGGCTTGGTTAAGAACAAGCATTCCCATAGACGTACCAAAATGGTTAGTTAACTAGTAACTATGGTGCCATTATTTTGGTACACGATTGTAGGACCATCATCTCTGGAGATGAGAAAAACGATTGTACAGTTGTTCATTAGGGAAATATGTACAGAATAATGAAGCACGACAACATTAATCAGTGGATGAGGGGCATTTACATATGTGCATATTTGACTCCATTAATTATTCTTTTGTATATTTGTTCTTGTATTAGTGGCTAGACAAATTTTGAGCATTCCATACATTTTTCATTAAAATGGTCTCCCCCTGAAATGAAAAGATAGATACAGAGTCTATCTAGGCCCACGTCCCACGTCTCATGGTACATTTTTTATAAGCAATGCACTGGCTGGTTGGTGAACTGTTTTATGAGAAAGTAAATTACCCTTTCTATGTTGGAATTATGAATAAAAAGCACTAGAGTGCAGCATATAAAATCAATGATGGCGGCACACAGCTGATATTTCAGTTTATGTGGGAGAACATGATGATGTCAAATCGCTCAAATAACAGCATAGATGGTAGCTATCAGGCATGGAAGGTATTGGGAGTCGGTGGTATGCCCTATCTGTTTGGTTCTGTACAGCAATGACCGTATGGGCTAGGATATATAGGTGCTGATGATGGTGGACAATCTTCAACCAGTTAGCCACCAGCAAGGAGGGTCAGGATAGGTGGTGATGATGATTTGGGATATATGTTGCTAAGTGGCCTTGAAAAACTCTGAAATGCTATTGTGCAAACTGCTGCTGCTTCTGTAGATAGTGAGCTCCCAAAAGACCTATATGACAATCTGATGGCTGTCCGCGGATTCGAAGAAGCCCATCTGGTCCACTACTATGCTTACTTATGTGACCATCCTTCAGTAGCAAGGGTGTTCAACAGGTTGTCGTTGTCAAACAAAATGGTATGAGTTGCCTGATATATCAAGGACTACATTCCGGGTTTTTAGCTGATGGCGGCTAATCAAAACCAAATACATAGTGGATTAAATTATTTTTAACTATATGGTCAATCCGCGACATTATGTCATTTTCTAATCTATTCCATAGACTCTTGTTTGTGCTGTAAGGTAGTCATAGTGCTTGCAGCTAAAAAATTTTGGTATTTTGATCGACTTTTTTCCAATTCAGTCTACGGACTTGGTGATTGAAACATATGTGATTTTGGTATATTATAGACATATCATTACTTAACTTTTGGATTATATGCATTATTTGAATTTTTGTGAGCATCATGAATTTGGTTCTGGATTATGTACCATAGACAGTGTTTGGCTTGATTTATTTGGAACTGCATTACAAACCATGAACCTGTACATCCATCCAACCAAACAAGAACCTGTATGAACCTATACATCTTATATACAAGCAACCAAACACAAGTGGGTGTACCATTCTGTGCTGCTGTGCTAGATCATCCCATCCAAACTGCATCATTCTATCCATGAACCGTTTAATTCAACAAACCAAACACACCCTGAGGAAACATACTAGGGCTCAGATATTGATGTCTGCAAGTCTGCTGCTCTGATCCTTGTAGGGCGTGATTGGTAGCCGAGAGGGCACTGTCCACTGCACCGTCCCAAACCTTCCCGTGCACTCTCGCATGTTCGGTTGGCCTTCCCAAACCGAAACGCCGCAACACCCCCCCCCCCATTCCTTTCTCCCATTCCATTCCGCATCGGCCCATCCACCCTAAGGGCTCCTTCGCTCGCAGCTACGATGGAGCGATGCTGGTGGGAATTTTTCAGCGGAGCGTGGGAGATGGCACCGTCCCGAGGCTAAAGGTGCGGGTGGCTTACGGTGACCTCCCATTCTCCCACCACTATCTTCACTCCCCTCCTCCTTGGTGCGCCTTCTCCTCTCACTCCCCTTGTTCGACCTCAGTTCGCTGGTGGATCGAGGTACTCCGGCGGCACCCTATGCCCCCGCTGGTGCTGCAACGGTACATCTCCCCCTCCTCTTACGTTGCTTTGTCCCCTCTCCCGCACTGATCTGTTGATTCGTCTTATTTTGCTTGGTGTCGAAGAATCCTGGGTTCTTCTTCTCTCAGATCCGTGCACTCCTTTTGTTGTTCTGTATCTGAATTTATGGTTGTGATGAACCCTAGGTAGTTTGTGATGCGGATCTATGGTTTTCACATATAGAGGTCGATCTGATTTTTTTTTGTTCTTGTACCATCCTCCTAGTGGGTCGAGGTCCTCCAGCGGCACCCTGTGCCTCCGCCGGTGCTGCGACGGTACATCTTGCTTAGTGTCGATGAACCCTAGGTTGTTTCTGATACAGATCTATGGTTGTTCTGCATCTGCATTTATGGTTTTGATGAACCCTATGTTGTTTCTGATGCGGATCTATGGTTGTCATATATACTTGTCGATCTGATTTTTTGTGTCCTTGAACCATGGCTTACTCCTTTGCAACCAATCACGCCTGTAGTACTGAGCTGAGCAAAGTGCGTCGATGATGAATCCTTGCCGCGGAGGAGCACCTTCAGGTGTGGCAGCCGCGTCTAGGATAACATGTACTTCTGAATGTTTGCTTGCTTAACAACATGACCCCAAGTTCTTCTACTGAACTCTAATGAACACTGCATTGTATTCTTAAACATGGATTTGCAAGGTAGGCGCCGGGCTGCGGCTGCTCTTGTTGCTGCTGTTGCGGTATGGTTTTTCATGTGGTTTAGGAGGAGAGCTGAGGATGCTCGGGCCATTACCTATGGACCCATGGTAGAGAGGGACAAAGAGAGGAATAGTAATCTTAGATTCATTTATGAATCTGATGATGTCCATTGTGTTAACCTGCTAAGGATGATGAGGGCACCTTTCTTTCAACTGTGTGACTTGTTTCATTCAAGACAGTTGGTTACGGACAGCATACATGCCACTGTTGAAGAATAAGTTGCAATGTTCTTGCATGTAGTTGGGCACAACTAGAGGTTCAGGATCACTAACATGACATTTAGGAGGTCACCTGAAACTATCAGTAGATTCTTTCATCAAGTCTTGTATGCAGTTGGTGAGTTGAGAAATGAGTTGATTGTTCCACCACCCACTATTGTCCATCCTAGGATCTTTAGCAGCAGGAGATGGAACCCATATTTCAAGCTTGGTGGCCCTTTCCTAATTGTAAACCAATTGACCTTACCCATAGTAACCTGTTAATATGGCTATTTGTTTTAGGAATGCATAGGAGCAATTGATGGGACACATGTCTTAGCTAGAGTTTCTTTGAAGATGCAAGCTGCCTTTAGAGGCAGGAAGCACACCATCACTCAGAATGTTCTGGTAGCAGTAGACTTTGATCTCAGGTTCACATATGTGCTTGTTGGTTGGGAGGAATCTGCACATGATGCTCTAATTTTGTCAGATGCTCTTGAAAGGGCTGATGATCTTACAGTCCCACAAGGTACCATACCTCACATATACATATGCCAACAAATTGCACCCACTAAACTGATAAATCATCTCAATTTGTTACATTGTCTAGGAAAATTCTATCTTATGGATGCTGGATATGCAGTCAGGTCTGGGTTGCTGCTGCCATATTATGGTACAAGGTACCACTTGAGGGAGTTTGGTTCTAATAGGCCACAAAACCAAAGAGAGTTGTTTAACCTAAGGCATTCTTCTCTTAGAGTGACAGTAGAGAGGGCCTTTGGTGCTCTAAAGAATAGGTTTAGAATCCTTGACAATAAGCCTTTCCATCCTTACAAAACCCATCCTTGACTAGTGTTCAGTCAATCTTCATGCTTAGGAGGTTTCATGATCTGGTTAGGCAAGGGGTCAAAACTGACAAAGGCTTCAAGGAAGTTCATGTTAGGCAAGTTGCTAGGATGGTTTCTGATTTTGCTGAAGTCAATGTCACTACCAACCAAATTTACAACCACCTGCGCAAATGGCGCCAAATGTGGGTTAAGATTGCTAGGCTGAAGGATCTCAGTGGTGCTCTCTGGAATGAGGAGCATCACATGATAGTTCTTGAGGAGGAGCATCTGATAGGCCACACTAAGGTTAGACCACAACCATATGTCAAACTGTTATGGTTAATAATTGCCCTTTTCTCTAACTATTGCACCATCTCTTTGCCCAACTAGGATCATCTTGCTGATGCCAAGTTCTTGAACACCCTAATTGAGAACTATGTCCAGATGGAGGCCATTTTTGGGTCTAGCCAGGCTACTGGTAGGTTTGCCATGGGTTCCAATGAACCTTTAGGTGTACCAACTGACCTTGGCCACCTTGAGGGGGGAGATGTTAGATCAGAGACAATTGATTTAGGTGGGAGTGAAGGTGATTCTGGTAAGCAAAATGAAGCCTCCAATGGGGTGGACAACTCAAAGGTAGTGATGGTAAGGAAGGAAGAGGTGGTAAAAGGAGGAAGTTGTGTGAGGAAGAATACCAGTTGATGCATGGTATGAGTGTTGTTGTTGCCTCTGTTGCAGATGCCCTCAAGGCTCCCCAGCACAATGAGGTCCATGAGGATCTTTATGGTTGTATCATGTCCTGCCCTGGGTACTCATAGGAAGCCCTGATGTTTGCACTTGTGTATCTGCTGAAAAACAAAGCAGAAGGCCTATGCTTTGTTCAGATGAGTGAAGCTCATAGGATCCTTTGGCTTAGGATCTACCTGAGCCAAGCCTACTTCATCTAGATGCTTAAGGACTGCCATCAGATATTTTGCTTGCCTATGCTATAATCTGACATTTTGGGTTAGCACTAACCACTAATGGTGAGGGTAAAGACACCATTTGAAGCCTATCTAAGGCTGCATATATTTTTGTATAGCATAGGAGGTCACTAGGTGGGATTTGTTAGGTGTAAACTTGAACACCTGCAATTGTGGTTGTGATGGATGCATCTTGTCTTTGTTCTGGTTCTTTGATCTTTCTTATTGGTTGTCCAATGATGATTCCATCTTTCAAGGTAAGAAACTATGCCTATGATGATTGAAATATTTTCCCAATTATATGTGGATGGGTAACATCAGATGACCTTGAGCTTGTGAGGGACTATGACATTGTTGTTGTTCTTGTCCACTGATCTTGGTTGTTACTTCTTTCTTGGTTGTCCACTGATCCTGTTGCTGTTCTGTTGTCGATGTGCTGTTGCTACTGTTTCTGTTGTCAATGTGTTGTTGTTTCTGTTCTGCTATTGATCTTGTGTCACTGATGCTCCAAGCTCAAGGTCAAGGGAAGATGAAAATATAAATCTGAGACCAACATTTACTATATCACATTTCCTATCATCTTTCTACAACTTGCAATTGAATCATGTTTTATTTGCTTTATAGGGCACAATGGCTTGGTATGTTGTGTATATAGGTAGGAAGCCTGGGGTCTATGCAAATTAGGTGACCTACCATCAGCAGGTCACCGGTTATCTTAATTGTTGCTACAAGAGATTCAGTTCCAAAGAAGAGGCAACTGCTTCTTTCCTAGAGTACACTGGTGATGAAGTTGTCAAAGAAGCTTCTTTCGGTCCACAAAAAATGGCAAATGAACTTAGTTGCCTCCATTTCACACTTATGCTACAATTTATTGTTATTACTATATTGCTAGTACTAATTAGTTGCCTTTGGAAGTAGTTCATCAACATCAACCTTTGTAACATGAAAACAGCTCCTCAAATCCTCATGTTCATGAACATTGATGGTAACCTCACCAAAATGGTACTAGGGTCCTCTGATCTCCTCCCATTCAAGCTACCAAACAAGATCTGGTGCGCAATGTCATACACGATAACGATGCATCCAGTTCAACCAAACAACAGTTCGCATAATTCAGGACGACAGCAAAGTGTAACCAAACAAACCTCCCTGCATCACTTTATCCAACCTCCCTCCATCTAGTACAGCCCATCCATCCTGGATGGCCCCCTCCTTTGCAACCAATCACGCCTGTAATGTCCAGGTCCCCTCACTTGAATTCTTGTAGTGTCTGTGGTTCCTAAGTATGGCATCACATGAAAACAGTATTTGACTTAAAATAATTAGGATGGGCAGGATCTAGTTGACCATAGAGTACGAATATGATGAAATGCCCATAATCCCTAGAGGATCCGTGCTGGGTTTTTTCTTAAAGAAAGCTTTACTAATTTCTATGATCATTACGTCAATACATACATGAATTTTGAGAGGCGATTCATTGATGTCCATTTTCAATCACAAGTCTCAAAAAATAGCGATCTCTTTGGTTCGGAATATATTCACGTGACATAAACTTAGCAGCATTGTAACTTTACTCAATTGTGTACTCACTAACATCCACTGCAACTTTATTATAACCTCAATATTGTGTAGGTGTGCGCCTATTCAACTTGCCGATCTGAAGCCAAGCACAAGTTTGAAGAGCATGAGTACCACTTACGGTATTGTTAGGTCACATAACCATAACTATCACAGTGCGGGCCGGTGTAAAATTCTGGATATTGAATTTCATCCGTTAAGGGCTGCGACAATGTTGCATAAAGGTAACCTTAAGCCATAAATGCAGAGGCAATCGGCCTGTTCGCTTCAGCTTATAAGCCGGCTGAAAAGCTGAAGCGGCTGATTTGTTGTGAGAGAAAAACACTGTTTGATGGCTGATAAGCCGGCTGAATAATCTGAAGCGAACAGGCCGAATGACCATTGTGGGCATGCACCATTAGTCAGAAAACGCTAAGGTGCACCGTAAGCTTACGGTGCAACCATAAGCAATAAAAAAACAATTTCTCCCTCTTGCTCCTTTCCTTTCACTCCTCTGTAGACATGGCCGTTGGTCTTGGCGCCCCCGTCGGAAGCTCACCGAAAAATCACTTCAGAAGTTGATGGAGATGTGGCATGGCTTGGTGAAGTCTTAACGCTGATTGCTGTCTGGGATTTGGCTGCGTGGAGGTCGTCTCTGGATGCTGCTCACTAAATCCAAGGCCAAAGCCAGGGACATCGGAAAAAGCTGATGTTGCCACCAAGGATGAAGCAATAGAGTAGAACTCCATGATCTTGGTGGAGCAATGGGCGACCTTGGCAAGGACCAAGGAGGGAGACGAGGAAGGCGATGGAATCCTCACCGACCTCAACGAAGAGCAGCACCTCCCAAAGTCAGGGATGAAGAGGGGAACGATCGATTTTGCAAGATCTGATCGCCACACCAGCGGATCTGGGGATGGTAGATATGGATTTCATGGATGCGGCGAGGAAGCGAGTGAGAGGGGCGGCGGGCGCGCAATACAAGCGGGAGAGAGGATCAGCAGCAGGATGAGACGATATGTCACATTGTGGGTGGGGCAGTAATACAAGTTACCTTTTTCTGACCCCACCTTAATGCTACTTGAAACATAAACATTGCCCTTACCTTAAGAATTATGTTACTAGACAACGATGGCCCACGCCCACAGTTTAGCTCAAAGCATTCAACATCAGGCCAATTGTCCGGGTCAGCTATTGGTGATTTTTCCGGATCTCAATACTTTTCACTGCTATATGTAAAATTCTCCTTTGCCTGGCATACTACATATGGTAGTTTCCACTGTAAGTCAAGAGTTAGCCCTCGAATTTAACCACAGACTTGAAAAGGCACCTATACATATGCTTTAGCCCAATCATTCTGGACAGAACTCTTGCATCCTCCATCATACCACGGCTGCTGGCACAACAGTTAGCATGCAATACTTGTTTCTTAGAGATTGCTTCGTGCAGGATTATTGGCAGAGCTCCGCACGGAGAAGCCCAGCGCGGTGTGGAGCTTGACCCCGAGCACCTCTGTGCATGCCCACAGGAGTGGCACCATATAGCCAGCGGCGACGGGTCATGGCAAGCTCCCGCGCGATGGATTGGGGCTAGGGGTGCCGGAGCGGCACCGCGAGGTGTAGGCGGCCTAGAGGCCACAGCAAGCGGTTCCGGGCTGCGCAGACGAGTACGCTGGGAACTAGGAAATGTCGGCGGGACCAATATAATTGATGTGAGACCACCGAATCCTCTCACCGGGTGGCATTTTTTCTATTGTTCCTTTTTTCAAAGTTATTCCTACGATCGAGTAGTGACATTAGATTCTGACACCCTTGTGGGTTGAAACACAAAGGTACCATCAGGCTGCCGGTTATACACCAACCAACAACAAGGGCACACTATAACATATTTCTAGTTTCAGATGAGCAATCAAAAGTGAAAATAGATGACTACACCGCATAAAAGGTAATTGAGGTTGCTCCGAGAGTCCGATGTGATGGCGGCTAGAGGTGATGGGAATTCTCAAGGTGTAGGACCAAATCATCGAGGGGTGTCCAGTCCATCCCGATCTCCATGATGGAGCAGAGCACCTCGCATTGTTCTGTGCTGGGAAGTTATTCGATTCCCTTGTGGTGTGTTCACAGTATTGTCCTCCTACAGTAGGCATGATTATTTTTTATCGTCAAGATGGTGTTGTTGCACGCCAACTTGATAGGCTTTTCTCCCTCGCCACCAACAAAACAGTTAGTGTAGTTAACACGTACGTGCCTCACATGTAGTAATACCTTTTTCTCCCACTGTTGAGTGCAACTATGACATTTATTTTGTTGGAAAAGTCTTGGATGACATTAAATTTTCAATAGATGTGTGGTCATTCGTGGGGTGCCCAAGGTATGTACCCCATATTTACTTATGTGAAGAATAAGCTATACTAATTAGTCTAAAGTAAACTGATTATGTTATGTATCTTGTTCTATAGGTTGTTGAATATTTAAATACTCTAAGTAATTATTCTAAAGGTACCTTAGTACCGTGTGGTGTTATTGCCCGGTACTAAAAGTCTGTCCATGGATTACTTGAAAAAGAAAGTATACACTAGTAGAGAAATGACCTTCGATCCTCAATAAAAATCTCGGAACGAATTGGACCCGGGACTAAAGAGTCCCAGGTCTAAATTTCGTAGTATGTGTAGACCCCTTTAGTCCCCGTTAGTGATACAAACCCGGACTAAAGTCTCTCGGGTAGTCCCGGTTGGTGGTACAAACTGGGACTAAAGGGTCCACCACGGGTAACTACAAAAGGATAGCATCCTTCTACTTAATCAGATGTGATGTGTAGGTGAGATGATAAGGAAGCTAATCGTGAGGCAAGAGGTTGTCGGTTCAAATCCCATGCACCGCGCACACGCATATTTCGCATGAAAAAATCGTGTGACTTGTGACATGCGTGTGTGTGGGGGCTTCCCAGGAATTTCTAATATTTTTTTGGCAGAAAATCCTTTAGTCTCGGTTGGAACTTCGAGCTCTATGCGGCTCTCTAATCGGAACTAAAGCCCGTTTTAACCGGGACTAAAGGTCGGGACTTTTAGTCCCAAATTATTAGTCTTGGTTGGAATTTTGAGCTCTATGCGGCTCTCTAACCGGGACTAAAGCCCAGTTTTCTACTGGTGATATCTAACTCCAGCACATGTGCAGTGTAGGTGAGATGGTAAAGGAGGTTTGCACGAGGTTTGAGGTCGTGGGTTTGAATCACACAGACCACGCACGTGCATATTACCTGTGACTTGTGGCATGGTCACGTGTGTGGGAGCCTCCCGGCTGTTAAAAAAATATCTTTATTTTTTGGATGCAAAGCCACCAACGGGTGGCGCATTTAGTACCAGTTGAACTACCTGGTACTAAAATGCATTGCATTTAGTACCGAACTAGGTCGGGCACCCGGCACTAAAGGGGATTCCCAACCGGTACTAGAGGTCGATCATCCAGCAGTGCTGAAATCTTAGTTGCATGCTATTCATGATGTCATGTTTCTTTATATTGAACGGGTGGCCTGCATATGTTGAGCTCTCAGAGGTTAACAACCCACGGAGAGTATATGAAGCTATTTGTGCTACCTGAATGGAGGACCAATGGATTTTTGGCATCTGATAAACGTCCTGCTGCAGGTGAACGCTGCTATTTGTTGTGATCAAGGGCCTCTCTCTGGAAATACGCACTTTTTAACTTATTCAAAGAATGCCAATTACACTAAAGCGTTCAATTTATCATCTTTTTGGTGAGCTTTTTCTTCTTCTTCTTTTGATGTTGGAAGATCTATTGTTTTCTTCTTTTGCGAATATCTACCATTAGCACCGAAAAATTTTCTGTTTTGAGAAAATGGATGACTCGACAATTCAAAGATTCTCACGGCAGAACAGTCTCTTTAATTTTTCCATGGATGAAATGAATCTGCAGTTAAGGAAAAAGACAGCTTTTTGCAAGCTTTGATGCAATAGAACAAGTATACTATCCCAAAATTCTTCAATGAAATGCCAAATTGTATGGTTGTTAATGAGAATTCGTTAGTATAATTAATTTTTATCACCAACAAATTGCTTATCTGGAAGCTGCTTTCCTTTCTGCAAAATCTAACACAGAGACAATGTTCAGGACCATTGTTAGACATATACTTGTGGGGCTTATACGGCTGCCCTATGGACCTTGGAGGTTGCCGCACAGGCCCTTGTCCGTGCACCCTCCTTCATGGGATAGATAATAGATTGTCATCTATTAGGCAAAGATCTCCGTTGATTGGTTCTATTGCTATAAACCCATCCTTGCCGATATATGTACCCTGTATGGACAATTCATCTAATCTATTATTTTGCCCAGCCACACAATTCTACTTTCAACAATAATTACTTATATTCCTATCAACTTTGGTCTATATGCTGCTGGGTTGTTATTGGTGATTTTAAGCTTAATGAAGTAGGCACCAAACTGTTGGTCCAGCAAAGCACTGTAAATTGGTTCCACTAGATATCATAACTAATTGGGGGTTTCATAACAGAGGCAATTTTGTAGAAAAGCAGCAGTCACCAAGGCAGCACCCTGACGATGAAGTTTGCATCAACGACGACTACATCATCAACTGTCCATAAAGATATACATTCTGACTACGGTGTCTTTGGAGACTGAAAACGTTTCTTCATCTTGACGATATCCAAGCTGACCATGGTGTCACAGCTGGAAAAGAAGTACATGACGTGGAGAGTGGGCGGACAAGGGCATAACTGGACAAGATAATAAATAGCCTACTGGTTTAACCAGGCTGTCTTGTTACTACTCAGCCTCCATTTTACCAAGATTGGCGCATTATTGCACACACCAGCATACTCTTCTGTGCGAAACTGTAGGAGTAGGTGAGAGAGGAACAGCAGCATGTGTAAGAGCTCTGCATAAATAGCCTACTGATTTAGCCAGGCTCTCTTGTTACAACCAGCATATGCAAAACTGTAGGAGTAGGGAGAAAGGGAGAGGACCATGTGGAAGAACTACTCTAGTTATGCTTTAGATGATCATATTTGGCTGCCCACATGGAATGGGAGGTCTCGAAAACCTCAATTGCACAATCATAAAAAGTCCGCTCTTCACCTATTAATGTATGGATCACGCATCTGTTTCGAACTGGAATGCATTGAGCAACACAGGTCCGTGAGATCAACAAGGTGCGTCAATGGATAGACAGTGGCCAGTCAGTCTGTCAGTGCAATTCAACAAATTTGGGTAATTGGCTTCAAGGTAATCTCACAACTTGCTAGCCAGGTGTTCTAGGGCACTATGGAGTGCTACGGCATCGTACATATATGTTAACTCTAATAAACTAATAACAACTCACCCTTTTATTGTAAGCAGAAAATGGGCTTCATTCTTTTTTGCTATATTTTCTGATGATTATTGTTATTTTTTTCTGTCTATATGTACTTTGAAGTACTGTAGTTTTTACAATCTCAACTAAAAGGCTTCAGCAAAAACGGGACGATTTATCATTCAGCTTTCTATGTATATATTGCTTTAGGATTTCTTTTTCCACCAACAGAAGTGATTCCAACAGTTGATGTTTCATAACCAGCACGTATTTGGTATGCTTTATTTACTATGCTTTTCCCAAAAAGTTTCCGTAAAGAATGGCATTCATATGAACAGGTAAATAAAATTGTTGATCAAGAACATATGAACAAGCGAGATTGACATCAGTTTTAATATGAAAACATTGATGATGTGCATGTTGATGTGCACAAATGGGAAATTCATATTGATACATACTCCCTCCATCTTGAAATATAAGGCATCCTTGAGATTTTATGACATATTAGCAGGAGTAGCAAAAGATGCATCTACCCTGAGTTAATGGTAGTTGCAGATAATAAGGAATTTATTTTTAATGATAATTCACCAATCATCCACCCTTATATTGTCAATTATAGAAAGAAGTAAATGAGCAATTATCCAAATATGCCTACAATGTCTTATATTTGAGGATAAATTTTGAATGCTTGGATGCCTTGTATTACAATACAGGATGGAAGGAGTATTAATAATCACCTCTAAAAGTTTGAAATAAATAATCATGCAGAAAATCATAGGTTAGGACTCTCAAAATGGCTCCTCGAATGGCTTCACGTGAAGCTAGCCAAACAGCAAAAAAAAAAAGAAATAGCTTCACACGTGAAGCCCTTATGAAGCCATTTTCGCCTTCCACTGCACAGGAGGAGGCCAGGCCCAAATACTGGCTCCAACCAGCTCTTCAATTCACACGTGATCGAAGCACCTCATGAAGTCATTATGATAAACGTTTCCCAAAATGGCTTCAGCTTCACTAGAAAAAGTTGCTCCATCAGCCGACCATTTTAGGAGAAGTCGAAGCTTTGCCAAAGGAACCCCAAAATGAAAGAACGAATTAATATGCCTTTACAGAATAGAAATAAACGTGCTTTAGTTTCATGTGGAGCAGAAGCGTGGAACAACACCTAATATCTCAATGCCTGTCATGGATTTCAGTCTTCAAGTACTATTGATGGTGTCATCAAACAATCTGATTGAAGTAAGACTAATTGAAAAGAATAAGTTCTATCCGCAGGCGAGAAGCAACAGCATGACTGCATATTAGAATCAACAGCTCCTTTCAGAAAATTAAAATATCAATAACTGGAAGGCAAATATAGGTTCATCTTCTTCACCTTGAGTTTAATGGACTCTAAGAATCCACCCCAATCCTCAGACGGAGAAGCATGAATGAAACACAAGAAATCTGAGGTCCGATCTTGCCATTCAGGTTATGAGCTAGAAGGCACAGAGCAGAACCCATCTGGGCACAGCAAAAATACGATGGGAGAGGTAGATTCGTGTAGGACGGATAGTTTCCATCTCAAAATATCGTTCAATGTCTTAACTAAATGTTACAGTCAATAAGGACCATTGATACTTCATCAAATGGTTAATTTTTTAGTTTTTCTCCCATTAAGATGGGATTTTCCTGGGAATCTGTAATTAGTATAGGTATAGTGGTATAGATATTATTGTCACTCAAGCCCACATCTTATATATGAATGCATCCACTAAAAACAGAGTTAAGGTGTCTCTGTGCTGTTTATACAGAGAGTGGAGGTGTCTGGCATAATATTTTTTGACATTCCAATTTTCTTTCCGTGTATGTTATATACAATAATTCTAGTTATTGCAATGCATGGGAGCAGCAAAACTGCTATACTTTTTTGTAATTACTTTCACAACTTCTTAAAATTATCACTTCATGCTAACAGAATTTATGGTTTTAGCTACACCTGGAGCAGCATACTGTGGGTAGAGTTGTGCTAACGAAACATAGCTTGACTGGAAATTTGTACTGAGGTAGGAAATGAGGTAGCCTGAGTCCGTAAAAAACTGAGGACCAATGGTCGTCACCTTTGTATGATAAGTGATTGACAATGTTGTATTAGATTGATGTTGCTCTTGGCTTAAGATGTGCAGGTGTAGGATGCGACGTGGCAGCTGACGGCGTACGGTGAAGATCAAACGAAAGGTTCATACCGGTGGACCAAGGGCGGTGAAGGGTAAACGCGAGTAGGCTTGGACCAAGAGACCCGAGGAGTCCGGGCGGAGTCATGGGCGATCCACATAGTGCACGGAAGAGCATGAGAACATGACGGGATGGGGACGGCATCGGTCGAGTCAAGCGGGACGGGCGTCAGAGGCTTGGTGGAGGCCGGACACGCGTCGACATCGAGGAGGTTGCGTGGCGGCCCAGCGGAGATGCACGGTTTGGGTGGTTTGGGCCTCAAAACCACCGTATAGGCAGGTTTCCCGGTTTGGATCGAGGGCGAGCCCGGTGCAGCCGGAGCTTTGAGAAGGAGGGCTCGTGGTGCCATCACGAAGCTTGCATCGAGATGAAGTAAAGTCGTGAAGGCGGCGTGTCCGTCCGATGCGTATACAAAAAATTTGGACCAAAATACCTTTGCGTGGGCAGTTATCTTAGTTGTAGCTGTAGGGGTTTTTTCGTCATCAGTCATGGACTATATATATTAGAGTTGGCTGGTTTGGGGAGTGTTTGTAACCCTAATTTGATTTGCTTAGAGGCTAACCAAGTGCTTAGTGAGAGGAGAGGAGGGAGATGAGAGGGTGAGAGCTTCTTTTCTCTTGATTTCTTCATTTTAGAGGGAGGAGGAAGGGAGGAGGCTAGTCCTCATCTTGTAAAGATGTTGTCTTCGTGATTTAGTCGAATTTGTGTCTCAAATCCGTGACTAAATCTTGTTGTTTCTTTCATTTTTTTAGGATTTTTAGGGTATTTTTGTGGGAATTTTCGTACTTTGAGTTTGAACCCAAATCCCGCGAGGTTTGCAGGGGAATTTATTGCTAGGATACTTGTGAGCATCTACGATATGATCCCTCATCAAATCCCCACAGATTCGGTTTGAATTTGAAGTTTTTCCCAATACTCGTGTTCTCCAAAATTCGCGATAGATACTCATGCTTTTCGAGATCTTTTTTATGGATCTATTAGGCCTTGGGTTGTGCATATATGGCTTAAATTTTGTCCGAATCGTTGAGTTTTGCGGGAGGATTTTAGAGTTGAAGTTTCGTTTCTTTTGTTCTTGGTGCTCTTGTTTCCTACTCTGTTATTCGTGCTACAGGGGGCGAGCGCGAGCTGCTGGAGGACCAGGCGCCAGCGCGCAAGCGCGTGCGGCAGCGGCAGTTGCTCGCAGGCCAGCGCAGGCTCGCGGCCCAGGCCAGGCCCTGCAGGCCGGCGCAGCAGGCTGGTAGCCCAGTTGCCCGCCCGTGTAGCAGGCCACGGCCCAGCGTGCGTCGCAGGCCGGCCCAAGCGGAGCAGTCCACCCGGACGGAGCAGCCAGTAGCAGGCGGCCCAGTGCGTGGCACATCAAGCAGCCCAGCTTGCCCAGGCCGGCAGCCACAGCCCACAGCACGCACGGTGCATCTCGCCCCTGGCAGGGTTGCAGGGCCACAGTTCGTTTTGCTTCTATATCAGTTGCTCAGTTGTTTAATCCATGCAATTAGTTAGTTAATCACTGTTACATGTTTTAGCTACTTACTCAGTCATATTTTTTGCTAATCATGTCTAGTGTTTGATTAATTGATTATCATGCTTGGTTGAGTAAGTGGTTAGTAGTGGTTCCTTGATTTCGTTACGCAAGCTTTTCCGAGTCACGTTGTGCTTTGCTTCCGTGAACGTGTCTAATTGTTCTTAGGGTGAACTTTTGAAGCGTCCCTCACATAAGTAGAGACTAAATGTGATCCAATTACCAGTTCCAGGAGGCTGATAACATATTTATTCAACAGATAGTTCAGAAACCGTACAGCTCCCAAAGGAGCGGGCGGGCAAGCTACACCCAAAGTAAAACTAAAGCGATAACAATACAAATCCAAGTTGCAGTCCAGTCGGACTCCGGGCTGTAATCGGAACTATACGTCAGTGGAAGCATCCTGCAAAAGGGCCAACACCGCAGGCAGCGTTGGGTGCAGACGCAACCTCTTACTCGAGATCCTCGGCGACGTAGTCCGGATCCTCCTTTGAAGCAACAAAACAGGGGTGAGTACAAAGGAACTCAACAAGTCCAACCCCATCCATGGAGGGGGATACAGCAAGAATATGCACGGGATATAACAAGGATGAGGTTAAGGTTCATTTGCAATAAAGCTAGATTTTTAACTCATGCATGGGTTCATTTTCAAAGAGTTTTCGCAAAGTATTTTATTTAGTAACTGAAACATTGAGTGGGGTTTATCCTACACAAAGGATCCAAGTTTTATCGCTACCGGACTCCCCGTCCGCCGTAGCGCACGGCACAATTGCCGGACACTTCCAAAATCAAACACACGCCATAAAAACCAACCATCTCCAAAAGCTAGTTATGTGACCAAGCCGTAACTCGTCCAATGCCGTGGACACGGCTACCCGGATAGGTTTTAACTCTGCAGAAGTTGTACACTTTTCCCACAAGTAGGGTACTGCAGCACGATCACCTTAGTGACGGTGCGGATCCTAGCAAAGCCATTACCCACCTTAGCCAAAACTGACTAGTCATCACGGAAGCACCCAAGGGGTTAACGACCTATCCACGAGGCCAGAACCGGGACCTAAGTCACCAAGAGCTTACTCCTTTTCCATGGGCTCCCGTTGCTCATCAGCACACCTGAAGCCTAGCAGTTTAGCTAGTGGGATTTATGCTAAGCCGTTGCCCATACAACGGTCGAGTGGTTGCATGATGGTTGAATTAGGCAAGATGACACATCAACTCGGTCCTTAAACATGATAAGATGGATATCTCCCAACCTTGCTCAACCACTAAGGTACGAGCCCAACATTCTGGCATTTCACACAAGAAACACCCATCCATCTCATCTATACATCCCGTCTCTTTACACCCGAGAACCCATTTTCTCAGTTGAACACACTCACACATTTATTTTCTGAATAAACAAGTGTAGTCGTGATTGAAATTGAGTAACAAGTTCCTAAGCATTCTAGCAGTATTTATCATCTAAACAGAGCAATTCATATTTAGAGACAAATATGGGACAACAAGGAATAATCATAACAATCAAGGGGTGGCTATCCAACCATGTCTTGCGATAAAACAATATGCATTTTATAAAACAGGCCAATAGGTGGTGTTTGAAAAAAACTAGGTATTAAATATGCATCAAAGGGTGAGATTGGACTTGCCGTTCTCAAAGCCCTCCGGGAGCTCCTACTCGCGGTACTGGTCCTCGGGCTCGGGCTCGCGGTCGAACTCCTCCTCGTGCTCCTCCTCGGGTACTCCGCGATCTACGGCACACACAAACGAGCACACAATAAATAAAAAGGAAATAAGATTTTACCCGTTGAGCTCTGAACAGAAAATGCGAACAGAAAATAGGTAGGAAGGGTATTTTCATGAAATTTGGATATGCCTCGGCGGGATTATTGAGAGGAGGCCATGGTCGAATTTGGGACCGATTGGAGGAAGTTTGGCGCATGAAATGACGAGTGAAAGTGGTGTTAGGGGCTTAAAAGAGAGTTTAGGACTAAACCGCGAGAAACCAGGGACCTATTCGCAATTATTTCTGAAATGGTGGAAGGGCTTATTTGTGAATATAGGAAACTAGAGGGTCAGATTGAGAGGGGGGAATTTATCCCTTCTTGTTTCTTTGGCTCGGAACAGAGGTGGGGGAGGGCACGACCGGCGGCGGACCGGCCGGCCTAGCTCGCCGGTGGCGAGGTCGAGCGGTGGGGGAGGGAGAGGAGAGTGTGGTGGACCCATTTTGGTCCTCACCTTGGCCGGCTAGTGATGGGAAAGGGGGGGCGCCGGTGGTGATTCTGGAGGCGGCGGCGGCTCGGCGGCGGCGTGTGAGGCGGCGGCGCAGGGAGGCGGGAGGTGGATGGTCCGGCGAGCTCGAGGTGTGGGAGGTGGAGGCCGGCCTCGGGCGGCTTTTATAGCCGGCGGGAGGAGGCGGGCGGAGGGCAGAGGTGATGATGGCAGCCGGACTTTCGGCCAGTAGCATGCCGGAGTAGCGAAGCTCATGGATGGCGTGGGCTCGGTCGACGAGGGGGCGCAGGGGCGACGACCGCTTGGGGAGGCGCGCCGGGAGGGGCGGCGTGCGGTGGCCAGCGGGCGGGCCGGGACACGGGGCGGCGATGCGACGGTGGCTTGGTGCGGAGCGAGCGGCGCGGTGCGGTTGACCGAGTGCGGGCTCGGGCATGCGGGCGAGCGCGTGGGGCAGGCAGGCGCGCGCGGCGTGGGGCTGGCGTGGCAGGAGGCGGTGCGGGGTAGCGCGGTGCCGCCAGGCCAGGCGCGCGTGCGCGCAGCGCGCGGCCAGGCGCGCGGCCCGGCGCGTGTGCGTGCGTCCAGCGGTAGGCGCCCAGGAGGGAGGCGCCAGAGGCAGAGCGCCAGGGGAAAAAGAAGGAAAGAGAGGAAGAAGGAAGAAAGAAGAAAGAGAAAGGAAGAGAGGAAAAAAAAAGAAAAGGGAAAAAGAAAAGGAAAAGGGAGAAGGAAAAGGGGAAACGGCGAAAGTTGCGGGATTGGACCGGCACGCGTGATGGATTTGACGGGCACACGGCGAAAAATACGGGGAACGGAAAAAGAGGGTTGACGACGTCGAGGGCTGAAACGATGGGTCCGACGGGAAGGAAAGGATTTGTCGGGAGCTCAACGGTCGGAAAAAATTTGGAATGCATTTTTAACGAGTGAATTAAATTGGTAATTTTTATGGGCGTTACAAACCTACCCCACTTAATTTGAATGTCGTCCTCGAGATTCGACTGAATTCTGAAAAGATGGGGAAACTCCTTCTTTAACGCATCCTCGCGTTCCCAAGTAGCTTCTTTTTCACCATGCCTACTCCATTGGACTCTGCAAATCTGTACTACTGAATTCCTTGTCCTCCTGGTGACGATGTCCAGAATCTTGACCGGCACCTCCTGATACCGCAGATCCTTTTGCAAATCTATGGTTTCCACCGGTACTTGCTCTTCTGGTACTCTCAGGAATTTTCTTAGCTGGGACACATGGAACACCGGGTGTATATCTGACATTTCTTCGGGCAGCTGAATACGGTATGCTACAGCTCCAACACTTTTTAACACCTAGTATGGTCCAATATACCGAGGGGCTAATTTTCCTTGCACTTGGAACCTTCGGGTACCTCGAATCGGGGAGACCTTGAGGTAGACGAAGTCCCCTTCATTGAAAATCAATTCTCGTCTTCTTTTATCTGAGTAACTCTTCTGTCTAGACTGTGCTGCCTTTAGCTTCTCTCGTATTTCGGCCACTCGATCTTCTGCTTCTTTGATAAAGGCGGGTCCTAATAGAGTGCGCTCTCCTACTTCTGACCACATCAACGGGGTCCTGCACTTCCTTCCGTACAGAGCTTCAAACGGTGACATGCCTAAGCTAGCTTGGTAACTGTTGTTGTATGAGAACTCTGCATAGGGTAGACTCTGTTCTCAGTCCTTGCCATAAGTAAGGACACATGCCCTCAACATATCTTCCATAATCTAATTTACTCTTTCTGTTTGGCCATCGGTCTGGGGGTGATAGGCTGAACTGAAGTCCAATTTGGTGCCCATAGCTTTATGCAAACTTTTCCAGAATTTAGAGGTAAATTGGGTCTCTCTATCCAAAACAATTCTGCTAGGCACACCGTGCAGCTTCACTATGTTGTCCACATAGAGCCGAGCTAGCCTTTCTCCACCATAGGTGGTCTGTACAGGTAAGTAGTGGGCAACTTTAGTGAGTCGATCTACTATTACCCATATGGAGTCATTCCCTTTCTGAGTTTTGGGTAAACCCACTACAAAATCCATGCCAATCTCGTCCTATTTCCAAACTGGGATGGGTAGTGGTTGTAGTAAGCCGGCTGGCTTCTGATGTTCGGCCTTAACCCTTTGGCAAATATCGCAATGAGCGACGAACTGGGCTATGTCCACTTTCATCCCATTCCACCAGTATTTCTGCTTTAGGTCCATATACATCTTGGTGGATCCCGGGTGGATGGAGTATGCTGAGTTATGGGCCTCATCCATGATGGTTTGCCGGAAATCACCTCCTTAGGCACACAAATCCTATCCTTGTACAACAAGGTCCCTTTGTTATCCACTCTAAAGTCTGGGGCTTTATTCTCTCCGGTTTGCTTGCGAATCCTTACCAAGTCCTGATCTGAACCTTGAACCTTTCGGATTCGATCCTCCAAAGTGGGCTAAACACTTAGCTTGCGGCTGGTATTTTGGGGAATAATGTGTACATTTAATCAGGCCATTTCCTCTTGCAAGTAGGTGTCCTTAGGTCCGATCTGTCCATAGGATTTTTTGCTTAAGGCATCCGGTACCACGTTAGCCTTACCGGGGTGGTAGTGAATTTCCAGATTATAATCCTTGACCAACTCTAACCACCTTCTTTGTCTTAAATTCAGATCTGGTTGAGTGAAGATATATTTTAGGCTCTTGTGGTCTGTGTAAATCTCACACTTGTTCCCAATTAGATAGTGCCTCCAGATCTTGAGAGCATGCGCTACTGCTGCAAATTCCAAATCATGAGTGGGGTAATTTTGTTCATGGGGCTTAAGCTGGCAGGAAGCATATGCCACTACCTTCCCATCCTACATCAGGATGCACCCTAACCCTTATCGGGAAGCATCACAATAAATGACGAAGTCCCGCTAGATATCCGGTAGGGTTAATACTGGGGTGGTCGTCAATCTTCTCTTCAGTTCTTGAAAACTCCTCTCACATGACTCTGTCCAATTAAATTTCTTATCTTTCCTAAGTAGCTCTGTCATGGGCCGGGCTATCTTAGAGAATCCTTCAATAAACCTCCGATAGTACCCAGCTAGACCAAGAAAACTCCTGATTTCACTAACATTGGTGGGTTGCTGCCAGTTGGAGATGGCTTCCACTTTCTCAGGATCAACTGCTACTCCTTCTGCGGTCAAAATATGACCAAGAAATGCCACTTTCTCGAGCCAAAATTCGCATTTGCTGAATTTAGCATAGAGTCGGTAGGCTCTCAATTTCTCCAACACCACTCGTAGATGTTGTTCATGCTCTTGGACACTCTTTGAGTAAATAAGTATGTCGTCGATAAAGACTACGACAAACTTATCTAACTCCTCCATAAACACCTTGTTCATAAGATTCATGAAGTAAGCAGGGGCATTGGTCAGTCCAAAGGACATCACTGTAAATTCAAACTGGCCATAGCGGGTGACAAAAGCTGTCTTCGGGATGTCACTTTCCTTGATCTTGAGCTGATGCTACCCTGACCTCAAATCTATTTTGGAGAAATACTTGGCTCCTTTCAATTGGTCAAATAGGTCATCTATTCTGGGAAGGGGATATTTATTCTTGATGGTTACTTCATTCAGTGCACGATAATCCACGCACATCCTCATGCTTCCGTCTTTCTTCTTGACAAAGAGCACTGGGGCTCCCCACGGGGACGAGCTAGGTCTGATAAAGCCACACTGTTGCAGTTCACCTAACTATTTCTTCAGCTCTGCCAACTCAGATGCTGCCATTCTATAGGGTCTCTTGGCTATAGGGGAGGTTCCAGGGATAAGGTCGATTACAAATTCTATATCCCTGTCTGGGGGCAGTCCAGGTAGTTGTTCAGGAAAGACATCAGGGTATTCACTCACTGCCGGGACTCCTCCTATGGTCTTGGCTCCCATGCTAAAAACTATTGGGTCAGGTCCACTTCCCCGAGTGTGACAGGTCACTTGTACATCGTCTTGATTAACCAGGCGCACTACCTTATCAGCACACCCTATGTGACCATCATGTAGGCTTAACCAATCCATTCCAAGGATCACATCTATCCCCTTAGATTCAAGTACTACTAAGTCTGCTAGGAATTCTACCCCACTTAAATTGATCCTTACCCAGGAACAACCTAGTCGACACTGGATGTCGGCTCCAGGTGTCCGGGTTATTAGGGGTACCTTTAGTAGTACTGTAGGTATGTGGTGCTTATCCACAAAGCTTGATGATATAAATGAATGTGATGCTCCAGAATCGAAGAGTATTGTTGCCAAAACTGAGCTGACTAGAAACTCACCGAGTACCATGCCCTAAGCTTCTTGAGCCTCTTGCGCGCTGATGTGGTTGACGCGGGCTCGTCCGAACGATTGCTGAGGCTGCCTCATCTGCTGGCTGTTGTTGTTGTTGCCAGGGTTATTGTTGCTATGGACGGGGACACGGTTGGCTCCTGACACTGCTGCCCTTAGCCCAGTCACTGCGTTGGAGAAGGCTGATGTAGCTGGCTTGTTGGCGTAGGGGCAGTTGGCGATGAAATGCCCCGGCTCACGGCAGTTAAAGCAAGCCCTGCTGTTGTTTGTGACTTGACTGGCGCTATTCTGTGGGGCCTTGGCAGGGTTCTGGCTTCTGAATGGGGCATTGGGCTGATGGGAACCGGAGGCTTGAGACTGGGTTTGGTACTGCATGGGAGCTTGGGACCTAAGCATGGGGTGACCAAAGCTTCTTGGTTTCTTGAACCTGTCCTGCTAGTGGGCCTTGCTGTCCAGGAACCGGTGCTTGTTGTCCCTCCTTTCATCTGCTTTGGCCCTCTCAGTCAGGATGGCCATGTTTATCAGAGTGTTGAAATCAGGGTAGATCTGAGGAGTAAGCAGGGTCCTCAGCTCTACGCTCAAACCCTTCTTGAACATATCTTGCTTCTTCTCATCCTTGTCTACTTCTTCTGGAGCATAGCGGGCCAACTCCATGAACTGATAGGTGTATTCTTCCATGGACTTGTTACCTTGGTGCAATTCACAGAACTCATTCGCCTTGCACTTCATGGTGGCCGCAGGGATGTGATAGCGGCAGAATTCAGTCACGAACTCATCCCAGGTGATAGTTGAGGCATCCTACGCGACAGTGCTGTAGTTCTCCCACCAAGCTAGAGCAGTCCCAGTGAGTTGATGAGCAGCCAGGAGAACCTTGTCCCTACTCTCACAACCGAACGGCTCTAACTTCCTCTGGATGACCCGCAGCCAGTAATCTGCATCCAGAGGGTTGATGGACCCACCAAAAGTGGGTGGCTTGGTTCGGAGGAAGTCTGTCAGCTTCTCATTCATGCCTTATCCGCAAGGCCTTTGGCGGGTGATGGCATTGGCCAAGGCTTCCAGCAGAAGGGTCTGGTTGTTCATTACTTGTACCAAATCAATGACCGGTGGGGGCGGTGGCTGCTGTGCTCCCACTTGACTTTCTCCCCTGCCCTCGGGCTGATTCACTTCTTGCTCCTCATGGTGCACCGCCGGTGGTGGTTCCTGCCTTTCCAGCTGTCCTTCTGCACTAGGGGTGGCACGTGCTTGACTCGGGGAGGTCTTGGTAGCACGCTTGGGAGGCATCTTACGGATTGAGTGAACTTTCATGAGACTTGGATTTGGATATTAAAGTGATGTTTAGTTAATTAGTTTGGATTTTCGAAGAGACAAAATCCACCTCCTGTCGACAAGCACACAGACTAACAAACAACAAACACAAATAATTTTATTATTTTGCCGGGGTTGTTACAACACTTGGGGTGAGGCTAAAACATGCACTACACGGCTGGTACAACAACACAACTGGGGTACAAGTCTAGACTCAAGACAGCTTCTGGGGTACAACTCTAGGTGAGGCACTCTACTCGCGGGATGAATCTTCACCCTGCACGGAGTGGTCTTCTGGCGGAACAAGGAGGGCTAGCACCTCGTCTTTTAAGGTCCCACCTGCAGGAGGAGGTTCCGAGGCTTCTCCGTTGGTCACCTCAGAGTCCCTTTCCGAAGGTGGTGGTGCTGGTGGGGCATCAGGGCTCTTCCGTTTTCGGACCCCTGGGCAACAGGGACTCCATCCAAGACTGGGGCCTCGTTGTCCTCCACGACCTGCATCTTCCTTCTCGCGCGGTTCGAGTGGTGGACCTCCTTCAATGCCCAAGCGTGCCGATCTTTGGCCTCCTTGAGGGCCTCAATGGCGATGGCCTCATTGCTCTGGGTGGCCGCGGCTCGTGCCTCAGCTGCTGCCAACCTTACCTGGAGTCTCCTCACCATAACCTCCGCGTCCTTGGCTCTATGGATCTGCTGCTTCAGATGGGCTGTCTGCTCATCGTAGAGCTTATCCAAAGTGAGGAGGTAGGCAGCCATGTGGAGCACGGTGGGGTCATCCTCGCGTTGTCCACGTCCTTCCAAAGTCCTCACCCGGGCCAGCCAAACCGGGCGGTTCTTCTTGACAGGCGGGTAAAACCTCATCGGTGTGCGGCCGATGTGCCTCTCATAAATCTGGCATAGGTAGCGCAGGGTTTTCCGAGTTGCCACCTCATAAGTGTCTTTCCGCCGGAAACCAGTGGCAGACACGTTCCAAGGCTGAATGTCAGGGAAGTGACTGCTCCTACCAACGTAGATGGTCATCTCATACCGGAGAGTTCCACGGTCTTCATACTCCCGGCTAGTGTGCTCCGGGTGCTCATAAATCTCAAGGCGGTCCATGCAGGCGAACAGCAACCTGGGAAAACCGGGCTCCTCCAGGCAATGGCTGTTGACCCAACCTTCTTCGGCCATCTGGAAAGAATCGGGGTGTAAATCAGTTTTGCAATTGAGCAGAGGAAGCAGAAAATTTTGTAAATTATTTATTTTGGTCAAAAAGGCTTTTCCGGTCCTAATGGTTACGTCATACGGCCAACAATGGCTCTGATACCACCTGAAGCGTCCCCACATAAGTAGAGACTAAATGTGATCCAATTATCAGTCCCAGGAGGCTGATAACACATTCATTCAACAGATAGTTCAGAAACCGTACAACTCCTGAAGGAGCGGGCGGGCAAGCCACACCCAAAGTGAAACTAAAGCGATAACAATACAAATCCAAGTTGCAGTCCAGTCGAACTCCGGGCTGCAATCGGAACTATGCGTCAGTGGAAGCATCCTGCAAAAGGGCCAACACCGTAGGCAGCGTTGGGTGCAGACGCAACCTCCTACTCGAGATCCTCGGCGACGTAGTCCGGATCCTCCTTTGAAGCAACAAAATAGGGGTGAGTACAAAGATACTCAACAAGTCCAACCCCATCCATGGAGGGGGATACAGCAAGAATATGCATAGGATATAACAAGGATGAGGTTAAGGTTCATTTGCAATAAAGCTAGATTTTTAACTCATGCATGGCTTCATTTTCAAAGAGTTTTCGCAAAGTATTTTATTTAGTAATTGAAACATTGAGTGGGGTTGATCCTACACAAAGGATCCAAGTTTTATCGCTATCGGACTCCCCGTCCGCCGTAGTGCACGGCACAACTGCCGGACACTTCCAAAATCCAACACACGCCATAAAAACCAACCATCTCCAAAAGCTAGTTATGTGACCAAGCCGTAACTCGTCCAATGCCGTGGACACGGCTACCCGGATAGGTTTTAACTCTGCAGAGGTTGTATACTTTTCCCACAAGTCGGGTACCGCAGCACGATCACCTTAGTGATGGTGCGGATCCTAGCAAAGCCATTACCCACCTTAGCCAAAACTGACTAGTCATCACGGACGCACCCAAGGGGTTAACGACCTATCCACGAGGCCAGAACCGGGACCTAAGTCACCAAGAGCTTACTCCTTTTCCATGGGCTCCCGTTGCTCACCAGCAGACCTGAAGCCTAGCAGTTTAGCTAGTGGGATTTATGCTAAGCCGTTGCCCATACAACGGTCGAGTGGTTGCATGATGGTTGAATTAGGCAATATGATACATCAACTCGGTCCTTAAACATGACAAGATGGATATCTCCCAACCTTGCTCAACCACTAAGGTACGAGCCCAACATTTTGGCATTTCACACAAGAAACACCCATCCATCTCATCTATGCATCCTGTCTCTTTACACCCGAGAACCTATTTTCTCAGTTGAACACACTCACACATTTATTTTTTGAATAAACAAGTGTAGTCATGATTGAAATTGAGTAACGAGTTCCTAAGCATTCTAGTAGTATTTATCATCTAAACAGAGCAACTCATATTTAGAGACAAATATGGGACAACAAGGAATAATCATAACAATCAAGGGGTGGCTATCCAACCATGTCTTGTGATAAAACAATATGCATTTTATAAAACAGGCCAATAGGTGGTGTTTGAAAAAAACTAGGTATTAAATATGCATCAAAGGGTGAGATTGGACTTGCCGTTCTCAAAGCCCTCCGGGAGATCCTACTCGCGGTACTGGTCCTCGGGCTCAGGCTCGCGGTTGAACTCCTCCTCGTGCTCCTCCTCGGGTACTCCGCGATCTACGGCACACACAAACGAGCACACAATAAATAAAAAGGAAATAAGATTTCACCCGCTGAGCTCTGAACAGAAATGCGAACGGAAAATAGGTAGGAAGGGTATTTTCATGAAATTTGGATATGCCTCGGGGGGATTATATGAGAGGAGGCCGTGGTCGAATTTGGGATCGATTGGAGGATGTTTGGCGCATGAAATGATGAGTTAAAGTTGTGTTAGGGGGCTTAAAAGAGAGTTTAGGACTAAACTGCGAGAAACCAGGGACCTATTTGCAATTATTTCTGAAATGGTGGAAGGTCTCATTTGTGAATATAGGAAACTAGAGGGTGAGATCGAGAGGGGGGAATTTATCCCTTCTTCTTTCTTTGGCTTGGAACAGAGGTGGGGGAGGGCACGGCCGGCGGCGGACCGGCAGACCTAGCTTGCCTGTGGAGAGTTCGAGCGGCGGGGGAGGGGGAGGAGAGTGTGGGGGACCCATTTTGGTCCTCACCTTAGCTAGCTAGTGATGGGAAAGGGGGGCATCTGTGGTGATTCTGGAGGCGGCAGCGGCTCGGCGGCGGCGTGTGAGGCGGCGGCGCAGGGAGGCGAGAGGTGGATGGTCGGCCGAGCTCGAGGTGTGGGAGGAGGAGGACGGCCTCGGGCGGCTTTTATAGCCGGCGGGAGGAGGTGGGCGGAGGGCGGAGGTGATGATGGCAGCCGGACTTTTGGCCGGTAGCATGCCGGAGTAGCGAAGCTCATGGATGGTGTGGGCTCGGTCGACAAGGGGGCGCAAGGGCGACGACCGCTTGGGGAGGCGCGCCGGGAGGGGCGGCGTGCGGTGGCCGGCGGGCGGGCTGGCGCACAGGGCGGCGACGCGATGGCGGCTTGGTGTGGAGCGAGCGGCGCGGCGTGGCGCGGTTGATCGAGTACGGGCTCGAGCGTGCGGGCGAGCGCATGGGGCGGGCAGGCGCGCACGGCGTGGGGCCAGCGCGGCAGGAGGCGGCGCGGCGCGCGTGGGGCAGGCAGGTGCGCGCGCGGGTGGCAGGTGGCGTGGCGCGGCGCGAGCAGGGCCGGCACAACGCGGCCAGGCCAGGCGTGTGGGCGCGCAACGCGCGGCCAGGCGCACGGCCCGGCGCGCGTGCGTGCGTCCTACGGTAAGCGCCCATGAGGGAGTTACCAGAGGCAGAGCGCCAGGGGAAAAAGAAGGAAATGGAGGAAGAAGGAAGAAGGAAGAAAGAAGAAAGAGAAAGGAAGAGAGGAAAACACAGAAAAGGGAAAAAGGAAAGGAAAGAGAGAAGGAAAAGGGGAAACGGCGAAAGTTGCGGGATTTGACCGGCATGCGTGATGGATTTGACGGGCACGTGGTGAAAAATATGGGGAACGGAAAAAGAGGGTTGACGACGTCGGGGGCTGAAACAGCGGGTCCGACGGGAAGGAAAGGATTTGTTGGGAGCTCAACGATCGGAAAAAATTTGGAATGCATTTTTAATGAGTGAATTAAATTGGTAATTTTTACGGGCGTTACAACTTTTCACAAGATGATTAGTGTCATCTTGGAGATGTGACACGAGATGTATTTTGGGGTGGCAACGGTGATATATGACTTGTTCTCGGAGAGAATTTCAAAGACTCTCATTCACCCTTCCTCTGGTCGCCCGTTCCGGTCCCTTAATTGGTATCAGAGTCGGTTAAAGTTTCTGCATACTCTAATCTGTTTCGAGATCCCAAACGGTGACCTCTGAGCGTTCTTCCTCGACTGCACCTCCCTACTTTGATGGGTCTGATTATCGATATTGAAAAACACATGAGAGCCCATCTCAATAGTAGAGGAGCAGGGGTTTGGGAAATCACTCAGGATGATACTTATGTGATTCCTACCACTCGCTTGACTCAAGAAGAAAGAGATAAATATCACACAAACAGCAAGGCGGTGGTGTTGGTGTTTTATACCTGGCAACCTGCCGAGTTGTATCCCGAGGTAGTAGATTGGTTGGTGGGGGATCATCGGATTTGGAACTCGAAGGTAGAAGCGAGGACACAAGACACGGATTTATACAAGTTCGGGCCACCAGAGTAGCGTAATACCCTACATCCTGTTTGGGATGTTGCATATTGCGCTCTGCGCTTGGGTGTTGCGTAGCCTAATTGTTGGCTATTGATGATGGTTCTATGAGGTCTTGGCCTCTGTTGGTCTGAGCTCTGACGATCTAGATACACCTACCCTCCTTTATATACTCCAGAGGGCGGGATAACTAGTTTGTTATAAGAAAGAGTCCTAGTAGGATTACATGGTATGAGTCTGTTGGCGCTAGAAATCGGCTGACCGAATCCCCAGCGTCTGACACACGACCCGGGAGAATCTGCTTAACTCCTGTTCGGGTGATCGCCCTGGTGCGGTTCGCGCGGCGTGCCAGCCAATCTGACCTGTTGATTGGCAAGGAAAAAGACGTGTCAGATCCTAGAGGTTGCGATCGGCTAAGTTTCCGATCTCGAGGAAGCTTATTAGCGAATCGGCCGATTTGCCGTAATAAAGAAATCGGCTATGAAGCAGCCGATTACCGGGCAGCGTGAATGAAAACTGCTGGAGCAATCAATACAACGCTACAGTAGTAACACTAGGAACAGATCTAGTCGGCTATGCGTAAAATAAGTAAATTAAATGATGAAATACGAAAAAGCCGAGATTGCCGATTCCTAGCTGGATAACTGGTGATAAAACTAGAACAACAGGTAAAACCTAGAATTCTAGTAAATATCGATAACTAGTGAATAAATCTAAACGAAACAATAGCGATGCGCCCGAAGTTAAAGCTTAGAATTTACTCGGTAAACGGAACTTACAAGATCGGCCGGAGGTCAAGTTGATGCAGCCCCGCCAACCCGTACGAACTCGTGAAAAAGAAGAAAAGTATTTGGCGAAGTCGCCTGCTTGAAAGTAAGTACGAGGAAATAGTAGTTTGTTGTATCTAGTTGTTGATGATTACAGATCTACAAAAGTGGCTATTTATAGCCCCGTACAGATGACTCCTTATCTGACTAGAACTCTATCCCTAATTCAAATAGAAAATGAATATTTACAAGTACGATTCGTACTAGGTCGATTATTATGCGCTTTATGGGCTGATTCCCTCTTCATCTTTATAATCCTTTCTAAGCCCATACCGGCCCAACTATTCCAACCTCCTAATCGGCCGATTTCCTCATCGGCAAGGGGTAACCGATCGGGAACCAGGCGCGTCCGATCCCAAACCCCAGGGGTCAAGCGAGGCGGAATTCTAAAGATCAATCGGCCGATCCTCGACTGTAGCATCAATCGGCCGATCCTTGACTGTAGCACCAACCAACCAATCTTTAACTGTAGCACCATTCGGCCGATTTCCAATTGTCGCCCCTGTACCTCGCCATTTCTTCTAATTTCTTCCTCTCCTGACGCCGATTTTACTCGTGTCAAAATCTGGCATCAACACATGCCCCCCAGTTTCGGAGTAAAACACAGTCTTTACTTCGAAATTCTTTTCAACTTCCCCTCCGAAACAGCCGCAATGAAAATATCCTTCCGTTTCGCGGTCTTCAACCTGATGATTGCAATCTTTTCGAAACGGGCGCCCACGACAACCACTACTCCCGAAAAACTCGAAACGCCGGCGTGGTAAAAATTCCATTTTTACCCCTACTCAGACCCCCTTTAAATATCAGCACATCCCGTACTTCCCTTTCGAGCTCACGTCCTTCTTCCTCAGCGCACGAGCCTTCTTCTTCCTCCAGCATTTTTCCTTAGTTCCCCAGCTTTCCGGCATCATCTTCCTGTCACTTTCCTTCCTATCCCTCCAATGGCGGCACCTTCAGGCACCTTACCCACACGCGAAGCTCTAGAAATAGTGCCTTCGGCGGAGGTTCCAGCAGCGACAGTGGTGGCCCCATTGTCGGAAGAAGGAACTCCATTAGCGAAAGCTGAAGCTTCTTCCGAGATCCCAATGGCAGCCTCGTCTTCCGCAGCTGCACCGGCGATCCCGCCGACTACAAGGAACTTCATCCCAGAGGTCATCACCGAATCTTTCCTTTATCGGTAATACATTTACTTTAGATCTATTTCTTACTTTCGCACCCCCTTTTCCTTTTTTAGGCGGTTAGGCATCGCATCACCATTCATCTTACGGGAAATCCCGACCTTGTTTGCCTTGAACCCATGGGAAACCCAGATCCAACGGAGCTAATCAATTTGGAAACCCATAGGATCCCCTTCAAACAATCAACTATGGACCTAGATCACTGGTTGGGCACCTTTAGGTCTTGGCCGAATGAAACTCCCGGTTGGAGGGAATGGTATCACCGGATAGCCGCATCCAAGAGGGTCCGATGGGACGAGCTCAAAATCGGCCAATGCATCAATCTATCCCTATCCCAAATGGAGCGGAATGAACCATTAGTGATGGCAGCTTCTTACTTTTGGTTTGATGCTCTTAATGCATTCTTGTTTGGACACGGACCCATGACCCCCACACTGATCGACGTGGTTTTGCTGACCGGCCTGGATATTTCCTCCCCGGACACCCCTTTCCGCCTGTTAACCGCAACATCACATCGACTGGACACAAGGGGCATCGACGGGTGGAAAGGCTTCATTAGACGCAACAAAAGGGCCGGATCTGTCGAGAACAGAGAACACACGGCCTTCCTAATGATGTGGTTGGAGAAGCACTTCTTCTGTGGGAGAGCAGCTGGCCCATCGACCAACACCCAAGCTTTAGCTGAAGCATTATCAATAGGGACTTCTGTTCCTCTTGGAAAGCACTTACTAGGAGCAGCATACCACATGCTTCACCAAATTGGCATCAAACTATCCCAAGGGGAGCCGATTGGAAATCCAGGTGGACCCTGGTGGTTCATTAACTTATGGCTGAACCTGTACATGAGCAAGATTTCTCAGCAAAGGGTGGAACACATGACGTTCCCCACCATCGAATCGGCAGAGGATCCCACTGCCCGACGCCGATGTACATCTTTCGGCGAAGCGGCATCGGCCTTTCCCGGTTGCCCGTACTCTGCTACCAAAGTGGCTGAGTACTTTCGGTGTTTTTATAACGGTTTTAATGAAGATGCAACCGTCTAGTTTCCTTATCGGCGAGATGACCCAATCTTTGAGCTCCCTTCTTGCTTCGACTCGACTACCGGCCGATTCGACGAAGACCTCACAGATGAGTTAATTAAACCAGGAATCCTACCGGCCAACTTCTTCTCAGGGAAAGATGCTCCTACGTATGAGTTTTACAATCCCTCTGCTGCAGCACGTCAATTCGGCATGGGTCAGCTGCCGATTCAAGCGTACTTCACCGGCCGAGCTAAGTTTAGAGATGAGCTCAGAAAAGGTCTTGACTATAGTCGGCTGCGAGATCGGGTCCCAGACTCCAGCACCATTGACCTGAATGACTGGATAGTAGCTCCCTTCACTGTCCAACCATTCAAGCTTTGGTGGGCCGAATGGAAACAATACCTTTTCTGCAACTCCGCGTCGACATACTGCAATCTCCTGGATCCGACCAACATCGACCCGAACGCCGAGGTATTTTTCCCTAGCCGATTTTCACTCCTTTATCAACGCGGTTGAATACGTATACTAACATCTTGCTATTGCTTCAGTCTGAGAACCGTGTCCCCCCAACACGCAGCCGGAGTGGGCGGCCGATAGAAGATCATCATCCATACACCATCTTCCCCCTTATCGGCTACGATGCCCCTTCCGTGGATGTGATCGCTGGCCGATCGAAGCAGGTGCCGAAGAAAGTTACCAAGAAGACCAGTCGCCGAGTTCGAGCTCGTATAGAATCGGCTGATCCTCCTACGATCATATCGACAGAAACTTCGGCCGCACTGCCTACTCAAGCTGCCAGAGAAATAGATACTCAAGTCGTCACGCAAGCTGGGGCAGCCGCTGCATCATTACTGGTGGAGGCCATGCAGGTAAACTTATGTCCAATCCTTCCGATTGATGTCTCTATACTAACTCCTCTTATCTTAGACTGCACAGATCACTTCTATGGACCCACAACAATCGGCAGCAACCCAATCGGTCATCGACGCGCCCCCGCTTCCATCCGCCGAGGTATAACACTCTTCAACCGATTCTCCTAGTATTTGAACGATGTTCTCATTCAATCCTTTGACACAGGTCACCGGTACGCTAAGCGCCCCTCTTAATCAACCAATGGTCATCTCCCGGGAAGCTGGCCCGAGCACAGCACCAATCATCGTAGGATCTTCTTCTTCTGATGAACCAATGGCACCAGCCCCTGAATTGAGGATGACGGCTCCCCAAACGCAGTTTGAGGAAATCCGATTCAAGGAGGTAAGAGACTTTTCACCCTTACTTAGCCGATTTGCTATCACCATCGGCTGATTTGTTTTTCTTCTTAACTTATTATTTCCAGGAACAGGACACCCCTGACAACAGTCTCTTCTCATTTGCGGTCGCACTCTCTGATGACGAGGAAGTCGCCTCTCGCCAAGTCACTTTGAGCTCCATCCCTGATGACGTCCACGCCAAACTTACCAGCATCCGATCCCTTCTTCAAGAAGACATCGGCCGATTGGTAGAAGATGCCTCGCCGATTCGGCAGCTCTTCGGTGACGTCAGCGGGCGGGTACCAGAAGAAGCGGAAGAAGCCTTGGCGCCGGCGTATATCGAGTCAATGAGGATCCCGGTTTTCAGGGCCCTGCGTCACATGGCCGATCGCGCCAAATTGGCCAAGACTCGTGAAGAAGAAGGAACGTACAAGTGTCAGGCCCAAGAGGTGCATCAACGAATTCACTTTCTGGAAGACTCTCGCCCAGGGATCGTCGGCACGATAGATCGCCTCAAACGCCGAAAGGCAGAGCTTGCCAAGGAGATGGAACAGGTGACCAAAGCAATAAATGCTGAAGAGAAGAGACTTCAAGAACTCCCTTCCGTCATCGCCGATCAGAAACGGGAGAGGCAGCATCTAGCTCACGAAGCCCTTAAACTCCACCGCAATATGTCAGAAGTCCCCGGATTGGCAGATGATGACCAACGGGTCCTGGACTTTGCCGATCAGATCCGGCGCCGAGCGATTGCGGCTATCGATGCTCTTCTGGGTAACCTGTAAAAGTACTGGCCATTTTTGTACGAACATTTAATGACCGCTTTAACCGTCCTTCGCGGCGCCTCTTTTATTTATTGCCTTTCTCACCTCTGACGGGACGCGCCTTACCAAACATCTACGCCTCTTTTTCTTATAAATGCCGGCCTAGGCCCCCGTTCCAAGAGTAACAGTCTAGCTCGGCTTCATCTTCCCAACCTGCTTTCGTCGGTGCGACTTTCAGTCATGTCTTCTTCATCCTCTTCCTCTTCCTCTGTTAACCAGGTGAAAGTTTTTCCTTCATCCTTTTTCTTGGTTTAGATCTTCTGAAGGGAATCCCCTTTTTGATCGTTACTTTCCACAGCCACGGCGCCTTAGCCCTGAACTCGAGCGAGCCATCGAACTCATGCACTCCGATGAACCGTTGTCACAAGAGGACAAGGACTTAATCAGGGCTCGTCGTGACGAACTCCAAGAGCATGTCCCTGCTGACATCCGACGGATCTGGGATTTTCTGGACGGCAACGCCCGCCGGTGACCTCAAGCCGACAGAAGTCATCTGCTTCCTCAACAAGTCGTCCTTGAAGATGCAGCAACAGGAACATCACGCCCGGCAATGGACCGGAGCCACCCTCTCCCCCGTCAAGTCGAAGCGGAGGCTTCGATGAAAGAGATAGAAGAAGAGTACATCCGTCTTATGCTAGAACTAGGTCGGGCTGAGAGAGAGCGTAAGAAAAAGCGTGGTTAATTATTTTTTTGTTCTAAGGGCGACTTGTACCTTGTCGGCCGTGTAACCCACCGTCCGTACCGAATGAAATATATCGGCCAATTTGGACGATTACGTGTTTTCTCTAGACGAATCCTTTTGTATCGGCTGTGTGTTGCTCATTGTGATCGATCCTTATGCTCCGACCCATATACTAGGGTAGTATCTTTTCAAGTATCTTCCGTTCAGAGCCCTAGTAAACTCTTCTCCTTCGATTGTTTCCAGAATATAAGCATTTCCTGGAGCTCATCTGCCGATTTTATATGGCCCTTCCCATGTAGGGGACCACTTACCGAATTTAGGATCTTTTGACCCAATCGGCAACACTAACTTCCAAACCAGGTCCCCTGGAGAGAATTGTTTGACTTTGACCTTCTTATCATACCACCTGGCCACTTTCTTCTTGTTTTCCTTGATGCTTATCAAAGCTCTCAGTCGTTGGCCAGCCAAGTCATCAAGTTCCCTTTTCATGAGTGAGGAGTAGTCGTCGGCCGTCAACTGGTCCTGGAGCGAAGTGCGTCTCGACCCTGCCCTAACTTCCCATGGTAGTACTGCATCGTGACCGTACACCAACTGATAAGGGGACAACTTGGTGGATCCATGGCAAGCCATCCTATATGCCCATAGGGCTTCAGTCAAACATAGATGCCACTTTTTCGGCTGCTCCTCTATCTTCCTCTTGATTAACTTTATTATCCCTTTGTTGGAGGATTCGGCCTGGCCGTTATCTTGGGCATAATATGGAGAGGAGTTTAACAATTTGATTCCCATATCGGCCGTGAACTCCTCGAATTCTCCTGATATGAACATTGTCCCTTGATCAGTTGTGATAGTCTGGGGAATGCCGAATCGGTAGACGATATGGTCCCTTACAAAGTCGACCATGGCAGCCGATGTTACGGCCCTTAACGGAATTGCTTCCACCCATTTGGTAAAGTAATCGGTAGCCACCAGAATGAATTTGTGCCCTTTGCTTGATGGAGGATAAATTTGGCCGATAAGGTCTATTCCCCATCCTCTGAACGACCATGGTTTGATAATGGGATTCATGGCCGACGCGGGCGCACGTTTGACATTCCCGAATTTCTGACAATCCTGGCATCCCTTATAATATTTGAAGCAATCTTCGAGGATCGTCGGCCAGTAATACCCATTATTCCTGATTATCCATTTCATCTTATGGGCCGACTGGTGGGCTCCACACACCCCCTCATGGATTTCTCCCATCAGGGTCTTGGCCTCCTCTGTTCCCAGACACTTGAGTAGGACGCCGTCAATTGTTCGGTAGAACAAGTCGTCTTCCAGTAGTACGTATTTGGTAGCATGGAAACGCACCCGCCGATCCACTTTCTTAGATGGATCTTTCAGGTAATCGGCAATTTCTTTTCGCCAGTCATCGGCCGCGAGTTCCAGAGCCATAGCGCCTTGAATTGGCCGATACCCAGATTTGTGCTGGGCGAGCTTGTTGGTATCCTCGTTGTGATTCCTTGGGATGTGTCCGATTACTGCCAACTTGAACTCTTTTAAAAGCTGCAGGCAATCTTCGTAATAAATCCTCAATACATCATCCTTGCATTCGGACTTCCCTATTAATTGATCCACAATAAGCATGGAATCCCCAAAAATTTCGACAGAATCGGCCTTGACTTCTCTTAGCAATTGTAATCCCTTCAATACAGCTCGGTACTCTGCTTGATTGTTAGTGGCGGTCGCTTCTATCGGCAGAGAAAAATCATAGCTTGCCCCCCGAGGCGATATGAGGACGATGCTGATTCCTGATCCGACCCCACATGACGATCCATCAAAGTATAAAGTCCAAGGTACCGGTTCCACGAAGGTAGCCTCTGGTCCGCAGTGTTGGGCGACGAAATCGGCCATGACCTGACCCTTGACGGCTTTCGCCGATTCATACCGAAGGTCAAACTCTGACAAAGCTAAGATCCATTTGCCGATTCATCCTTTCAAAATCGGCAATGACAGCATGTATTTTACCACGTCATCTTTGCATACGACCACACATTCCGCCGACAGCAAATAGTGCCTGAGTTTGGTGCATGAGAAGTAAAGGCATAGGCACAACCGCTCCACTGGAGGATACCTTGTTTCGGCGTCCAGAAGTCTTCTACTGACATAATAAATTACTCGTTCCTTTCCCTCGAACTCCTGGACTAGAGCCGACCCAATAGCTTTTTCATCGGCTAATAAATATAGTTTAAACGGCTTACCAGTTTGAGGAGGGACCAATACCGGTGGTGAGACCAAGTACTGCTTGATATCTTCCAGTGCCTTGTGTTGCTCTTCTCCCCATATGAACTTCTGGTCGGGCTTCAACTTTAATAGTGGTGTGAAAGCTTGGATTCGCCCAGATAGATTAGATATGAATCTTCTGATGAAATTCACCTTGCCGATTAGAGATTGCAACTCAGTTTTATTCTGCGGGGCCACGACTTTGTTGATGGCCGCTATAGTCTTCTGATTGATTTCTATTCCCCGCTCGTGCACCATGAATCCTAAGAATTGTCCGGCGGATACGCCGAAGGCACACTTATTCGGATTCATCTTCAGCCCATGTTTCTTAGTGCATTCCAACACTTTTCGCAAATCGGCCAGATGCTCCTCGTGTCCTTTTGACTTGACTACAACGTCGTCGATGTAGATTTCTACCAGTATGCCGATGAGTTTGTGAAATATATAGTTCATGGCTCTCTAATACGTGGCGCCGGCGTTTTTTAAACCGAAAGTCATTACCACCCACTCGAACAAACCAAGGTGATCTGGGCATCTGAAGGCCGTTTTGGGTATGTCTTCTTCGACCATAAGTATCTGATTGTACCCAGCGTTTCCGTCCATGAAACTAATAACCTTATGTCCCGCGGCAGCATCTATCAGCACATCGGCCGTCGGCATGGGGTATCCGTCCATTGGTGTGGCCTGATTAAGATTCCTGAAATCGACGCACATGCGTAGCTTTCCATTCTTCTTGTATACTGGTACAATGTTGGAGATCCACTCGGCATAACGGCATTGCCGAATAAATTTTGCTTCGATTAGCCGAGTTATTTCGGCTTTTATATCTGGTAGGATTTTAGGATTGCACCGCCGTGCAGGCTGTTGATACGGCCGATATCCTGGTTTTATGGGTAGCCGATGTTCAACAATAGATCAGTCTAATCCGGGCATCTCATGATACTCCCAAGCAAAACAATCCTTAAATTCTCTTAACAAACTTGTCAGTTTACATTTGTATTCCGGATCTAAATTTGCACTAATATATGTCGGCCTTGGTTTGGTGCCATCGCCTAAGTCTATTATCTCTAATGAATCAGTCGACGTGAACCCATGCCCTAGCTTCCCATCTTCTCGGGCGAACTGATCCATTTAATTGGAGTCTTCGGAGCCGACTGCTCGGATCGGCTGTAGGCCAAAATCGGACACCTTCAAGAAGTCAGTATCCCATACCCTTCCGGATATGCACCTGACAGTTTCGCAGCTCCATTGCTGCGTGTCGGCTGCTGCGATGCTGTATGCGGAATCGGCGGTGACCACTTCGATGTTGTCGCCGACCCATTGTACGAGGCATTGATGCATTGTCGATGGGATGCAGCAGTTTGCATGTATCCAGTCTCGGCCGAGAAGCATGTTGTAGGACCCTTTACCATTAATAATAAAGAAAGTAGTAGGGAGGGTCTTACTGCCGATGGTGAGGTCGACGCAAAGGGCGCCGCGAGCGGGGGATACGTTGCCCTCGAAGTCCTTGAGCATCATATCTGTCTTGGTCAGGTCATCATCGCCCTTCCCAAGCTTCCGGAGCACGGCATACGGCATGATGTTGACTGCAGCTCCTCCGTCTACCAGTAATCTAGTGAGGGGTTGGCCGTTGACATGCCCTTTAAGAAACAACGCTTTCAGGTGTTGCCGTTTGTCATCTTCGGGCTTCTCGAATGTGGCTGTCATTGGCTCAAAAGCCAATTGCACCATCTGTTCTGCTATTGCCGATATGTTCTGTCGGTCGGCAGTATGAAAACCATGCCGATGTCGGCTGCCGATTCTTCGCCTGCTGATTCGTCGCCTCCTTTGTCGTTTCTTTTGGGGCGCCATACCTGAGATCTGCCTTCCTTCTTGTCCGTCGTATACTGTTGTTCTTCCTCCTGCTGTTCCCACTGGCGGAGACGCTGGATTCTTCGTTTTTGAGACTTGGTCAATCCATCGGGACACCACCTGGGGTTCACTGGTTTGGTTCGTGGCCTGGCGCGTTCCCATTCCGGTTCGCGTCCTAAAGGGTTCTCGTCTGACACTTGAGCATCGGCCATCTCTTCAAGCCGACTGTGGACGCTGGCCCTATTTTCTGGCCGGTCATGACGATCAAATCTGCCCCTCGGCCTATCATGGCGCCTACCTTCCGACCGGTCATATCGGTCACTTCTGTCCCCCAGCCGATCACGCACGGGAGGGCGCCGGTCGTCTTGGTCGCGCCAGTTCCTGCTGATCGGCTCTGGTCTCCCGTCTCTGGAGCGAGACCTGTTGAACAGCTGATTGTTACGATACGGGCCGTTGCAGTCCGGGCAATTATCGGCCGAAGGTAACCTGAGGTTGCTTTCCCAACAGTGGATGAAGAACGGGCATCTCCAGTGATCTTCATGTCGCCGCATCGCTTCTTCCCGGGATCTTGAGTGTTCATGTTGCCGCTGATATTTGTGGAGCAGAAATTGGGAAGTAATGCGTGGTTCACCTGATCCGCCGTCATCGTCTTCCATCCGCCGCTTCCCCTTGATGTCTTCAGGCGCCGCTTGATTTTTGGAGTCTACGACGCCACTCTTTTTAGCCGATTCGGACGTCAGCACCTTTGTTTGGAGCGAGTTCTTTCCCGTGTCAACCATGTTGGTGGGGAAGGGGTGCTGATCGATCTTCATCGGCTTGGCTGGTTTTGTTGGTACTTCAAATTTAAGTCTGCCCTGCTCAATAGCCGTTTGTATCTGCTGCCAGAAGATTTTGCACTCGTTAGTGTCATGGGAGGTAGCGTTGTGCCACTTGTAATATTTCATCTTCTTCAGCTGTTCGGCAGAAGGAATAGTATGGTATGGCGAGAGCTTGATCTGTCCTTCCTGGAGGAGGAGGTCGAAGATTTTATCGGCCTTCGACGTGTCAAAGCCGAACGTTTCTGGCTCCTTCTTGCCGAACGGGCATGATATCAGCTTCTTTCCTTTAACCCATTCTGCAAGACCGACTTCTGCATCTTCTTCGGCCTCAACCTCTTCTAAGTATGCCACCTTCTTCTGGAAGTTCCTCCGTGGATCGAAAGAACGTACCTCCTGTCCAGACAATCGGTGGATGATTTGGCTCAAGCTCTCAAACTCCTGTGAGACGTATTTTTCTTTGATGTGAGGCAGGAGACCTTCAAAGGCTATATCAGCCAGCTGTGCATCAGTCAGAGCTAGAGAATAGTATTTGTTTCTGATTTCCCGAAACCTCTGCACATATGAGGATATTGGCTCGTCGCTTCTCTGCCTGAGGCTGGTCAAATCGGACAGCTTCATTTCATGTACCCCGGCGTAGAAGTATTTATGGAACTGCTTCTCCAGATCGGCCCATGTAATAATCGAGTTGGGCGGTAAAGTTGTGAACCACTGGAAGGTCGAACCAGACAAGGACGACGAGAACAACCGCACCAGTAGAGCATCTTGCGCCGCTGCCTCCCCGCATTGGATGATGAATCTGTTCACATGTTCTACGGTTGAGGTATCGTCCATCCCTGAAAACTTGGTGAAGTCAGGAACTTTATACCGATGGGGAAACGGTAGTAAGTCGTACGTAGACGGGTACGGTGTCCTGTAGGTGTAAGTCTGCACCTTCGGCTTCAAGCCGAATTGTTCCTGAATCACCTCTGCTATACGTGCTGACCAATCTGGCTGTTGCTGGTAAACCGTCGGCTGAGGGACTGGTACGTGCTGGTATATTGGCGGCGGGATGACTTGATGCTGAGTGAAAGTATGTGGCATTTGATGTGTTATAGCCGGCTGTGTATTCAGGGTCGGCTGTTTGAATGAGCCACTCGTTTCATCATATAGTACGAGATCTGCTGTTTTACTCATCTCTGGTGCGACAGGCTGGTACGGCGGCATAGTTGGTCGAGTGGCTGTCTGGAAAGACGCCTGGAATTGAGGACTTCCGTGATTGGCTGATTGATCCTGAACGACCATCGCTGATGGTGCCCCCCAAGGCGCTGGATTAACCGGAGGAAACTGCACAGAGGACAACTGTACGGGATGTGGCTGGAGGTGTTGTGTGCCAGTAAACCCCATAGGGATCGATGATGAGGAAGCGCCTGAACCCCCAACTGGAAATTGGATCGGCTGAGAAGCCGAATTCGGATAACTCTTGTTTGGTGAAATCGGCGGAGCATATGCCAATCCCTTGTACCCTTGAGATACTCCACTAGCCAAGGAGCTGATGACGGCATTGTACACCGTATTCGCAAGCACCGGGGATTGGTCGATGAAAGCTTGATAAACGGACTGCTGAACCATCTCGGACATCTTGTCCGAGTCCTCGGTGATTGTGATCTGGCGGGGAGTTGGAAACGGAGACTTTTTGATAGTCTCCCTGCTCCTGGTGCGACTGAAGGACTGCAGGCATGCCTTCCGGTAGTATGCTGTCTGCCTCTCTAGTTCTTCCTTCTAGTCGTCCTTGAGATCTGCTTCTGTCACTTCGATGACGTTATCTTCGGAGACTTCAGCAGCTTTCGACATGGTGGCGGTTGTATTGGTCCCACCAGGCGTGCCAAAAGTGTGTTGGCGCTAGAAATCGGCTGACCGAATCCCCAGCGTCTGACACACGACCCGGGAGAATCTGCTTAACTCCTGTTCGGGTGATCGCCCTGGTGCGGTTCGTGCGGCGTGCCAGCTAATCTGACCTGTTGATTGGCAAGGAAAAAGACGTGTCAGATCCCAGAGGTTACGATCGGCTAAGTTTCCGATCTCGAGGAAGCTTATCAGCGAATCGGCCGATTTGCCGTAATAAAGAAATCGGCTATGAAGCAGCCAATTACCGGGCAGCGTGAATGAAAACTGCTGGAGCAATCAATACAACGCTACAGTAGTAACACTAGGAACAGATCTAGTCGGCTATGCGTAAAATAAGTAAATTAAATGATGAAATACGAAAAAGCCGAGATTGCCGATTCCTAGCTGGATAACTGGTGATAAAACTAGAACAACAGGTAAAACCTAGAATTCTAGTAAATATCGATAACTAGTGAATAAATCTAAACGAAACAACAGCGATGCGCCCGAAGTTAAAGCTTAGAATTTACTCGGTAAACGGAACTTACAAGATCGGCCGGAGGTCAAGTTGATGCAGCCCCGCCAACCCGTACGAACTCGTGAAAAAGAAGAAAAGTATTTGGCGAAGTCGCCTGCTTGAAAGTAAGTACGAGGAAATAGTAGTTTGTTGTATTGAGTTGTTGATGATTACAGATCTACAAAAGTGGCTCTTTATAGCCCCGTACAGACGACTCCTTATCTGACTAGAACTCTATCCCTAATTCAAATAGAAAACGAATATTTACAAGTACGATTCGTACCTGGTCGATTATTATGCGCTTCATGGGCTGATTCCCTCTTCATCTTTATAATCCTTTCTAAGCCCATACCGGCCCAACTATTCCAACCTCCTAATCGGCCGATTTCCTCATCGGCAAGGGGTAACCGATCGGGAACCAGGCGCGTCCGATCCCAAACCCCAGGGGTCAAGCGAGGCGGAATTCTAAAGATCAATCGGCCGATCCTTGACTGTAGCATCAATCGGCCGATCCTTGACTGTAGCACCAACCGACCGATCTTTAACTGTAGCACCATTCGGCCGATTTCCAATTGTCGCCCCTGTACCTCGCCGTTTCTTCTAATTTCTTCCTCTCCTGACGCCGATTTTACTCGTGTCGAAATCTGGCGTCAACAGAGTCCTAATAGGATTATAGAGGAATCCTAGCTAGTAGGAGTCCGTCTTCTTCCTTCCTTGCGGGTACTGGGGATCTATCCCTGACAGGTGGATATCCTGTTTGCTATTCTGTGCCATGCTAAGTTTGATCGTGTCGAAGATCTATCTCTTGCTCATGGGAATTTGTGCCTCCTTAGGGTGTAGGCGCTATGAGCCTGTAGTATTCAGTGCATCAAATCTGTGGTCGTTGCCTCCATAATTCGATTTACCAAACCCGTGGCAGAGCCTCCGAAACTCAGTGCACCAAACCCATGGCTATAGCCTCTGTAATTAAGTGTACCAAACCATGGTTGTCGGTCAACATGCCCCAGGAATAATTGGCAAAGTGTAGCTCTGGAGGGTAATTTCCAATGAGAGGCATACACAAATAAGTAGTCGGCACATTGCCCTGCATGCGGAAAACAAGTCAAAAAATTTATATAAAATAATTAAAAAAGTGACATAGCTTGATTCGTGGACAATTGTTGACGAAACCATGTCGATTGTTGATGAAGCCAACTAGTCGGAGTCGATTCCGACTAGTTATTGATCTTGCGAGACCTGTCCCTGATAAGTTTCTAGTCGAGACAATTAGTCAAATTAGTCGTCAGCGAGTCGATGATGAAGCCAACTAATCCGAGTTGATTTCAACAAGTTGTTGATGGTGTGAAACCCGCCCTCGACTAGTTTTCTAGTCGAGATGAGTAGTCGAAGTAGTCCTTCCTCGACTAGTTTTCTGTCAAGATGAGTAGTTGAAGTAGTCGTCGGTGATTTGACGCGACCGAACGTCGGGGTAGCAGTGCTCGTGTACATATTCTATGTACATTAGGCGATGATCTTGAAGCTTCCTGGTATCCCTCATGTGCATGTACAAAATTCAGGCTGAATTTTATCTTCTTCATGCACCACGGCAACCGGTTTTCTTGGTCATGATGATGCTCTACTTTGAATTGGAACTTGGCGATTTGCTTTTGGTCGAGTAGATTGATCTTGATGATGAGGTCCTTCAAGCTCGCCCGATGATCTCGACGATCACCCTTACCTGGCGTGCCAGATGTCAGTGTTTTATACCCGGCAACCTACCGAGGGGTATCCTGAGGTAGTAGATTGGTTGGTGGGGGATTGTCAGGCCTGGAACTTGAAGGTAGAAGCGAGGACACAAGGCACGGATTTATACAGGTTCGGATCGTCAGAGTAGCATAATACCCTACATCCTATTTGGGATGTTGTATATTGCGCCCTGCGCTTGGGTGTTGTGTAGCCTGATTGTTGGCTATTGATGATGGTTCTATGATGTCTTGGACTCTATTGGTCTGAGCTCTAATGATCTAGGTACACCTTCCCTCCTTTATATATTCCAGGCAGTGGGATAACTAGTTGGTTATAAGGAGGAGTCCTAGTAGGATTACATGGTATGAGTTCTAGTAGGATTATAGAGGAATCCTAGTAGGAGTCTGTCTTCTTTCTTCCTTGTGGGTACTAGGGATCCATCCTCGACAGGTGGATATCCTGGTTGCTAGTCTGTGCCGTGCTGAGTTTGATCGTGTCGAGGATCTATCTCTTGCTCATGGGATTTGGTTCAAACTCCAGAGTTTCCATGAGGGGAACAGTCAGATGAAGGCACGACTCTTTGAGACTTACCGACGTGAGTATGAAAACTTTGTTCATTTGCCCGGTGGGTCAGCTGATGTTTTGTTCCAGCGCTTTCCTGCTATTGTGAACAAGATGAAAGCAAACATCACGATCTTACCCTACACTGATCATGATAGAGCTTTAAAACTCCTGCATGCTTTGGATCACGAGGTGTGGGGTACGAAGGTTGATGATATCATCGAGTCCACAAGCTATGAGACTCTTACAATTGATGAAATTTTCGCCAAGCTGAAATCGATAGAGGTTGACAAGAGGCTCCGAGCAAAACAAGGGAGCCCTACTAATCCTCATAGTTGGCTCTTGTGTCAGACTCTGGACAGTCTACATCTTTGGCTAACCCTTCTACCATGTCCTTTGCTTTGTCTTCTTTGTTGTTTGTTTCAGAGGAGCAGTTGGAAGTTCTTGAGGATGAGGAGCTCGCCTTGATCACGAGACGGTTCATGCGCTTCAACGACAACTACAAGAACCGGTGAAGGAACAACAACAACTGCTTCGAGTGTGGCAAGTCAGGATACACAAGTCCAAGAATGGGTACGACTATAGCAAGTACAAGGACAAGGATAACAACAGCAAGAAGAAGTACACCGATCGTGAGAAGAACGAGCACCACAAGAAAGCTAAAGCGCGCGCCTTCATCGCCTCCCTCTGCAAGAACGGGTACTACTTGTTTGTATGGAATTCCCATAACAAATTTGCATAACATTTCATTCTTTACAACCTGAAGAGCATATACAGACGCGTGTTACACAAGAACACAATTAAAACACCTTCCATGTATCTACATATACTTAAATACTACTTATGCAATATGCCACTGTTGCGACAATAGATGTCACGGAAATTTTTATCTTGCAAATTCTATGCTCATTGCGGCTTCCTTTGTCGGGCTGTAATAATCAGTGGTTGCTTCACCAGTACAGTCATATGATGCATTCGAAGACAACCCTGCCTGCACTTTGAATGGACTACCAGCAAGGAGTTCACCAGTGCCACGAATCTCTGGACCGACCAATCGTTGGCCTGCTAGCACCAGTCATAGCCAAACACTTGTCTGCCAGGCTAGCAACTTGACAAAGTACCATGTTATCCTGCTCGGCTATCTCCCTATCCACGAGTTCCAAAAGCTTGCCCTCCTTTGCTGCCTCCTTGAACACGGCTCTTCTTATGTTTCGATAGAGTGGCATCCTGCGTGTTAATAGTTCAAGAAGAACAACACCAAAGCTGTATACATCACTCTTATCAGTGAGCTCAAAGTTTAATAGGTACTCTGGATCTATGTAGCCCATTGTCCCTTTAACTGCTTGAAGGTTTTCTTCAGCTGATATAATCATCGAGCACCCAAAATCAGATACCTTAGCGGAAGGATTGTGGTCTAGGAGAATGTTTGCAGACTTGACATGCCCATGAAAGATTGGGTGGCTAAGTGTATGTAGGTAGGCAAGGGCTTTAGCAGCTTGAGCTGCAATCCTCAAACGGATCTCCAGTGTTCTAATGGATGCCTTGTCCTAGACATGGATTAGATAGTGTAGAGTATTATTTGGAACGAATTCATACACTAGAAGAAGTGGAGCTTCAAAATGTGAACTGCAACTAACAAGCTTGACAATATTTTTGTGTGTGACTCGAGAAAGTATGAGTAGCTCCTGTCCAAATTCTAGGATCCTATCTTCGTCGAATCTCTTGCATCTCTTTATTGCAACTAGATTATTGTCTGAATCAATATTATACCCTTTAAAAACTGTCCCCTGACCTACTTCACCAATGACCTCCGGGTTATGAAAGTTGTTTGTTGCCAATTCAATTTCTTCTCTACCATAAAACTTAAAAGGAAATGTTTTCTATTTTCGGGCCGCGCTAATTAGCGTGGGCGCGCCAGGAGGGCTGCCGGCGCTCGATCCCTGACAGCTCACTCCCATCACGTGACTTTCTTTTTTTTTGAAAATTTTCCATTTTCAGAATATCATAACTTATACACATAACTTCGATGCATAACTCCACAATATAACTTTTTATGAGATAATTTTTTAGCAAAACTTCGATAGCGTGCAGAAGTTCTGTGTACAACTTCTAGGTACAATTTGTAAGAATAACTTCGAATTTTGTTTATTAGAAAGCTGTAACATATGCATACAATTTATACCTATAACTTTTTCCTGGTGATAAATTTTGTAATACAACTTGCATGATATACATAACTTATACGTGTAACATTTATCATAACTTTTATAACTTTTATGCACATAACTTATACACGTATATAAAATATTTACCTGGTATAGAAAAAAAATTGAAAAGAAAAAAAACACACGCGGGGCGCACAGCGGGGCCAGCACATGTTCGGGAGCCGCGTGGGATCCACCGGCCGTTCGCGTCACGCGCCGCTTCGCCTTGCAGCACGCGCGATCACCTTCGAGTTTTTACCTACAAATCAACTACTTGGTAACGTCCAGTAAACTATCGGACTTATAAATCCGACAGCAAGCCGGTGAAGTAAAATTAGGCAAGTGCAAAACTGGCGGCTATCATATATATAAGGCCCTGTTTGGATACACCCTCCTAAAGATTAGGAGTCCACTTTCAGGACACTTTTAGGACTTGTACATCCAAACATGGGTCCTAAAAATGCACTCCTAAACTTTAGGAGGGCCATTTTCATTAGGAGGGCCAAGGTGTACTAATGGATCCTATTTCTCCTAAAAGTGGTTCCCAAGTCCCCCTTTACCCCTATTGCCCTCGCATGCATTAATGACGTGAACAGTGTAGGGGTAGTTTAGAAGAGTAATTGGGAGGTAAAAATGATATTTTCCCTCTAAGATCCTAAAGATTAGTAGTCCATCCAAACAGTCCTGTACTAAACTTTAGGACTAGCAATTTGAGAGTCCTAAACTTTAGTACATTACTAAACTTTAGGAGTTTGTATCCAAACACGACCTAATACAACTTCCATTAGAACATGTCGGAGTGGGTGAGAACGGCCAATATAGAGGAGTATCACTACGGGAGACAGTGAAATTGCCGAGTGCTAGGGGCACTCGGCGAAGGGCAAAAAACCCTCGGCGAACCGTTTGCCGAGTGTAACACTCGGCAAACGGCACACGGCAAATTTTCAGTCGGCAAACACTGAGTTGCCGAGTGTTTTGTGTCGGGCACTCGGCAAAGTCTTTGCCGAGTGCCGAGAAAACACTCGGCAACAAATTTTTGAAAAAATAATAAAAAAAAAACATCCTCCGCCACCACCACATCCTGCTCCGCCGCCGCGACCACCGCCAGCTCCGCCGCCACCACCACCGCCAGCACCACCACCACAGCACCACCTCCCATGCTGCCGTGCCTTGCCTCCTGCCGTCGATGCCTTGCACCCGTGCCTCCCACCGGCCGTCGTGCCTTGCCTCCACGCCGCCATGCCCGCCGCCGCCACCACCACCCGTCGACCACCACCACCACACCCGCCGGCCACCACCTCCACCACACCCTAGCCTCGACGTCGACCGCCGCACGAGCAAGCTCGCCCCACTCGCGGGTCGGGGAGCTGGATCCGGGGCAGAGGGGCGGAGTCCCCCCCGGATCCAGGGAGAGGGGCGGGGCGGCGGCCGGAGATGCCGCCGGATAGAGGCCGCCGCGCGAGAGAGGGGAAGAGCGGAGGAGTGGAGGGAGTTACCTGGAGAGGGAGGGGAGGATCCGGCGCCACC
>NC_028456.1:16252968-16266316 GCF_000263155.2 Setaria italica
GCTCGGGAGGGAGGGGAGGGGGCGCGCTAGGCGAGGGGGTTCGGGAGGGAGGGGAGGCGCGGCGTGCAGTGAGGAGGGGGGGCCGGGGTGGGCAGGGTGTCTTGAGGGGGAGGGGGGGCCGGTGAGAGGAGGCGGACCCGGCCGGTACGGGGAAAACAAATTCGCCGAGTGTCCTAGGTGGACACTCGGTAAAGGGTTTCTTTGCCGAGTGTCCACCCTAGGACACTCGGCAAAGTTTTTTTAAAAAAAATTAAAAAATATCTAACAGTTTCAAAAAAATACCAAATTTTCACACGAAACAAGATATGTTCTCTACTGACTATACAAAAAGTTTTGTAGTCAAACCGAGCTCGACCGTCACTTCGACTCTAAATTTTATCGAATCCTTCTCAAAGTTACTATTCTTCTTCTGAGATACTTCGGTTTGTAATAATCGTACATGATGAAATGTGCAAAACCTTCTCAATTTTTTTTCACAGCCTCCACGTATTATATCATCACATCATGACAAATCTCATGATTTTCAGACTTTGCTTGTTTTTTTTACAATTTAAAAATACTACTGCCACACGTTCATGGTCGTGTTTGCTGAACAAGATGTTTGAAATTTCTTTTCATTTCATGGGTCAGGTCTCAAATTGGGCCAAATAACATGAATATCATTTTTCTACTCATTTTGTTCCATAATTTGAATCACTTGCAGTTCAAATTTGACTTATACCAAAAATTCCCTTGAAATGCAATTAATTAAATAAATATAGCAAATAAATTCAAAAATATACCAAATTTTAACATGGAGTACCACATGTTGTATGTGGGGAGTAGAAAAAATTCCAAGGTGAAAAGAGGAAAAAAAATTATTTTTTTGCCGAGTGTCAAAAAAAACACTCGGCAAACCCCCCTCTTTGCCGAGTGTCTTTTTGACACTCGGTAAAGCCCCCTCTTTGCCGAGTGTTTTTTTTGACACTCGGCAAAGAGGGTGGTTTGCCGAGTGTTTTTTATTTGATACTCAGCAAAGCCCCGATTTGCCGAGTGTTTTATCTTTGCCGAGTATTTTTGGCTTGACACTCGGCAAAGAGCTTGTTTGCCGAGTGCTCGAAAAAAAACACTCAGCAAAAAAATTACACTCGGCAATTTTTAGCTTTCCCGTACTGTATGTCCCAATTCCACGATACTGGCTCGATTCATTGGAATAGGAAGTCTCTGGAATCTCAGTAGCCGACCATCCATGATGTCTTGTTCATTTGATTTTGTGCCGGTCGCAAGTGCTTGTTTAAAATCTAACAAAACACGGAGATAGTCGCAATGGACCAGTGGATTACGGACCTCTGATGACCTCTGGTGAAAACACTAAGCTGTTCTGCTTTGTCGTGGTCATTGACATCTCGAGAAGCACATGGTTGCAGTTTCTTCCTTATATATACAAAAGGCCGGCAAATGAACTCTAGCATGCAGAGGCTGGAACTTTTCCATTTTCCAAAATAAAATACATTATAGGGTTCAGTTTCTTATGTTTCCGATAAGTATTTTTCTCCTATTTTTTGTTTGAGTCGGAGGAGCAATTGTTTTCTCCTTTTGGAAAAATCGACCATTGGCACATAAAAAAGTTCCATTTGCCAATCCAAAGATTATGATACCGAAATATTCTATTTTGCTATTGCCATGACTGAAATGAAGAAGCAGTAGTGGAAAAAAACCACCAGTATACTATCTCAAAATTATCAATTTTTTCTAGATAATGGAAAGGTTCCAGATTCAGACCTATCATGGAAAAAGGATCATTCTATAACTATTACAACCACAATCAAAATTTATCAGATAAATATCAAATTGTATGGATATTAATGAGAATTCAATGGTAGAGCTCATTTCTAGCAACATGTTGAAGTGGTCCGGGTTCTTAATATTAACGAAGTGGACACCAAATTCTTTGTTGAGGATAGAACTGTAAGTTACACTAGATATGATAACTCGCTAGTTATTTTACAACGGAGAAAAGCAGCAGAGTCGATCGTCAAGAACAGTGGCCTCTATACAGGTTGCATCGAAAAGACGATGACTTCTTGCAGTATACGTTGGCACCTATGTGTGTCCTCGAAAACATGTTCTGGCTCTCTCTCAAAAAAAAAAAACAGAAAACATGATCTGGCCACACGGGAAGGAAACAGCACGTGACGAGCCAAACTGTTTCAATGATATCGTACACTATCATCTTTCAATTGCTTAGCTAGAATGCCATACAGGGTAGCTCATGCAACAAGAGTACCTTAAGCTAAGCCTTTCATGGATGAGAAATATCGTTTTATGGAATGAACAAGTACACGTCCCGGAACAGATTAAATCTAGCGTAGTTCGTCATGAACAGAAATGAACTGAATGCAATTTATGAAAACGCAAATGCTTCTTTTACATCCATTATTTTGCTTATCAATTGCAGCTGGTGGCAGTTTCTTTAGCCAAGAGCGTGGCGGTTCTGTTTATGATTTCCTTTATTACACCACTTTGGTTGTCAACACTGTTAGTGCCTCTTTTAAGAGGAGGGATCACCTTCAGGATCACCATAAGGGATCACCTTCAAGATCACCATACCAAACTTGTTGACAAATTAGATAGTGACGCTATTTTTGCTGGGAGGGGAAAAACTCAAACTCAAGAAACTAGTCTTACAAGGCCTTGTGATATACGGTGGGGTACAAATCACAAGCTCGTCTTCAGTTGATCTGGTCTTCTATATTGGTGGTCTAGAGAATATTAGTGAAGATGGGAAAAGAAAACACGAGCATCTGGTTTAATATAAAGAATGGAGGCATTTAAATTTGTGATTATATTACATCTTATAATAGGGTATTGCGGAAGACTCATGAGCTGTCCCAATCTTACTATTACTAATTGGAGGCTTCTTTTGAAGCCTCCAGGTGAAGTCACCTAGGATTCCTAGGTGGACAATCTAGAAAAAGAGAGAAGTCCTTGAAATTCTTACAAAAAAAATAAAACATCTAGCCATCAATCGGTAGACTCAACTCATCATAGCCATTGGATCTATTATATTTTATGAAAAATTACCCACCTATATCATTATAAAAATAGCCTAAAGTAACCCCTAAATCTATATCTAAATTACCCACCTCTACCATTATATAAAATTAGCTAAAGTAACCCCCTAATCTTCATCAAAATTACCCACTCATGCTATTATAAACAATATTTAAAATAACATCCTAAATTTGCAACTAAATTGTCCACAACTAATACTTCAAAAAAACTTAAAGTAACCCCTGAAATTTGCATCTATATTACCCACATATGCTATTATTAAAAAATAATATGAGGTAACCCTACATTTAAATCCAATCACCTTAATTAAAAATATACATCAATATATGAACCTAAATCATCTATTTCTTACACTATTAGTATATGATATAATAACTAAGGTATGTACGCATGACGTGGGTCACCATTTATAAAGATATAGGCAAGTGATGAGAATATAGGTTTTAATGTTAAAATACAGCTCAAACTTAGGGTCCATTAAACAAATTCAAGCGCATACCTGCGATGCAAAGCGAAAAGTTAAAGATTATAAATGTGGATGAAAATATTATAGAGTAATTAGTAACTAAATCTATCACAATCGGATGAAAATACTAAGTATATATCTACATAGGTATTGTGTTAGAATATTTAACAAATGAGATGTAGCTCATGTTAATAGTTTTGTAGCTATGTAGCCTTATTTTTTTTTCCATTGGAGACTCTGCATTAGTTCCCACGAGATACGTTAGAAAAAAAACAAATCCTAAAAATTCTCACAAAAATCAGAAACATCAAACATCAATCCTACTCTAATAATCATTGTCATTAGTCTATTATATTTTTTAAAAACTTAAGCACCACTATCATTATAAAGATATTCTAAAATAAACCCTAAACCTATAACTCTACAATTATAAAAAATAATCATAAGTAACTCCATAATCTTCATCCAATTTACTCATGCATATCATTATAAAGTATAACTTAAAATATCATTCTAAATTTGTATTTAAGTTACTCACCTATGACGTTATTAAAAATAACCTAAAGTAAACACTTAAATATTAATCTAATTATCTTCACGTGCCATAAAGAAATGTCCAAAAGCAAACTAATATATGATTCTAAATTATCTATTTATATCATTGTTAGTATAGAAATACTAAGTTAAGGTACATGCATATGATGAGTGTCACCATGTAGACCATTTATACATCTACGTGAGGAAGTGATAGAAAAATATTAATTTTTATGCTAGGCACAATGTATGGAGGTGCTATACAAAATGAAAAAAAAGTGAGAATGTGCATGAAAAAGTGTATAGAGTAATTATTAATTAAAAATCAATCATAACTGGACAAAGATAAGTACACATCTATATGAGTATTATGTTGAAGTATTGAAAAATGAGAGAGTAGTAGTAAAAAATTTTGATTATTAGCTAGGATTCTAATTTCTAAATAATTTTAAAATATAATAGCTTTTAAAAATATTAGCCCGTGCGGGAGCACTAATAATTGCAATGGAAAAATCAGAATATTGTTCATGCAATATGATTAATTTGATCTGTGTTGAAGAATATGAATGACATGAGTGAGAATGGTTAGATACACAGTACCAACTAGGGGTTGTTCTAGGTGTCGTGGTGCTAAATTGGTCAGCTACTACCATCATTTCTATAATGGAATTTTATTGTTGTGATTGATCATATACTTGCTGGGTTAAACCACCATTTTCCAGAAAGGTCAACTCAATTATGGAGATGTATAGCTTGTCTTGATACAAAGAATTCTTTTGCCAATTGTGTGGTTCAGAAATTAGTTGACCTAGCTAGGATGTATGCCGTTAACTTCTGTGATTATGATTGCCTAAGACTTCGAGGACCAACTTGTCATATGCATTGATGAAGTTAGATCCTGATTCCTCAAGCTGTACTGATTTGGGGAACCTTGCTGTGAGGATGGTTGAAAGTACATGCACATTTCACTTTGGTGTATCGATTTATTGAACTTTCACTAATTTTGCCGTTGGCAACAACAGTTGAAAGGGCCTTCTCTTATGAGTATTGTTAAGAATGAACGCAGAAATAAAATGGGTAATGAATGGATGGATGATAGCATGATGATGAGGACATGACTATTTCGATAATATATCGCTACCTAATGATATTAATATGACTAGGAACAATGGAAAGGAGAAGAAATACTTAAAGAGAGGCATGGGGACGATGGAGAGGATCAGCATGGGGGCGTCCAAACCATGTAGAGGCCCAAAGAATATTAAGGTCGAGCCTGTCTCGGAATCCAAAAGTAGCCTGCACTAAAATCAATGCGGCCGCATATGGACGTTGTTTTGGACGTTCTACATATTCATGGAAAGCTAAGTAGATAAGCTTTCCAATAGCACTAGTCCCTCATCAAAATTCATTCGGAATCGACGAGAATCGTCAAAACAATTGAGTGTACAGAATTGGTTAAGAAGCGGTGTCACCATCTTTTGAGCCGGTGAGCCGTGTATCGTATTGGGGTCTATTAGGGACGTGTCCAGGGAGTGGAGCTCACCCCTAACAGCTTGTATTCAGTAGCCGCCACCTACAATAGGATTTGGGTGCTTAGATTAATCTATCTTTGAATAGTTTTGCCCTTTATCGGTTTATGAGACCCCAACTCGCGTGCTCCATATTATTAGCAATATTCAGATTGTATCTATCTTGTTCTTATTTGTGTTCTTCGATTCGCAGGTAGGAATTAGCCTTCGTGGTGAGGTCAACCAGGCACGTGGTGCTTCGGTTGCGGGGTTCGGATCTTTCTAATCAGAAACCGGATCGAGTGTGTTGCTACTCCACCACCAAATCGAGAGTTATCCTTCACCTGATGGAAGATCAGCCACCCTAGTTCCCATCACATGACATGCTTTACCGAGGGGTATGTGTTTTCATCCATTGAATATGAAAAACTTTAAAGCGCTTTCAAGCGATAAGAAACCATATGATAGATGTGCCCGCAAGCAATGAGTGGTATGTATTGTATTCCTTAAATTTCAACCCATAATACTATCTTCCATACATGGAGTATTATAACAGTTCAAATTTTAATGTAGGATGGCGAACTAGTGGGCAAAGTGGTCATGTATGTTGGACTGAAATGGAGATAGAAGGCATGTATGATCTTTTGGTTATCAAAACTTGTTGATTTGATAGTTGTCTACCCACAAAATTGTTTTCCATGTTGCTTGAGCATTTAAAATTAATACCTAACACTAGTGAGATTCCTAGCCTCTTGTCAACATTCCAAGTACCCAACGACTTGCCCGAAGTCTTCCCATCTTGTCCTGCTCGGTTGATGATGCATGCAGCTGTTTCATAGATGGATGATTCGCTATGGAAACAGCGACCCTCTACCGAATGTTGACCCAGCCGGTGTGTACTGGACAAATAATCAGCTTGTACCTACCTGGAAGCCTACCAATAGGAGAAGACTGCAGGTCTTGCTTCAGCAGTGCCTGCCAGGTCTTCCACGTCTATGAAGTTGACCCACAGATAATAAAGCCAGTCAAGCATCCCTCGAGCGAGCATCACAGGTTTTTCAAAAGACTGTTTAACTTAAAATACGAAGGAATAGCATCAATATGTCTATATATGTGATCACTACATGTACAACTATGGTTAAAAAATAATAGCAGCTTTCGTTAGACCCATTAGTTTAATTAATATCAGAATGTCAATGATGTCCGCAGTTAAAAAATTATGCTTCATGGTGAATATGCAGAAACTAACTTTACATCGTCAATCTATGTATGTACATGTAGTGAAAGGGGATATGAACTGTGGACATGCAAACCAATCCACAGTTAACTTTACCACGCGCACAGCATGCTTTGCGCGAAGGCGACGAGAGGAAGTATTTGGGCAAGACGACTCATACAGCCAAGGGAAGGGCGGAGGGTCATGACACAGTCAACACTTGAACAAATTACCCAATAACGATGCAGCTGTTTCGTACATGCATGAGCCAATTAGCATGGCAAGCAGACTACTGATAGTTACGTTACTGGACAACTAATAAGAAGCAGCTTCTGCCTACCTGCAAGCTAACGGATAGAAAAAAGGAGACTGATTCCTGGCAGGTCTTCCCCTAGCAATCAAGCCAAGGCCTTGTTTACTTCACCCCCAACTCCCAACTTTAGCACTATACAAAAAGAAGATTCCTCATCACATTAAACTTGCGGTACATGCATGGAGTACTAAATGTAGATGAAATTAAAAACTAATTGCACAGTTTTGTTGTACTTTGCGAGACGAATCTTTTGAGCCTAATTAGTCAATGTTTGGACAATAATTCACAAATCCAAACGAAACGCTACAGTGTGCTACAGTGCCAGCACAGTAATTTGGCACCTCCTAATTTGACCAACTAAAAAAGGCCCAAGTTGCAAGTACGACTGTGCACGCCTGTACACTTGCAAGTGGCAAAAAACACATGCCAAGTTGTGGTAATGGAGAGACCGAAGACTTGGTGTGTGGTTCGTTGACTTGGTCAGGCTTCTGTACTCTAGAAAGAACATGTTGGTTCGCGTATTTATACCCCCTTCCTCTTTTGTTCCTCTAACCACTTAGGAAAAGAACTTCCCTCCAATCTTCGAAAGCCCAAACCTTCGATCTTCGTTAAGCCGAAAGACTGATCTAGCCTATCCATGCCGTCACTAGTGCCCAAATTAGCACAAGTGCTATGGCTGGCCTCAGCGCTCGCAGCAATTCACCCCGTTGTTGGAGCGCTGCCGCAGCCAAGTAGCAACTGCCAGAGAAGATGTGGCCAACTCGAGATCCCCTACCCGTTTGGCATCGGATCAGGCGACTCGCCTGACCACTGTGCCATGCCTGGCTTCTACCTGAACTGCAGCGACTTCAGGACATTTCTTGGTAATGTCGAGGTGCTTAACATCTCGATACAAAACAGCACTGCACGGATGAGGGTGACCATGGCCTCATCTTGCTACAACACCTCCACTAAGGACATGGACTACGACGCTCGGGCGTTGAACCTTACAGGTACACCCTACAGGCTCTCCGACACGGCGAACAAGTTCACGGTTGTTGGGTGCAGAACATTGGCATACATTGCTGATCAGGACAACGTGGGAAAGTACGCGAGCGGCTGCGTGTCCATATGCAGGCGAGGTGATGTGAGCATCCTCACCGATGGCTCATGCTCTGGAATTGGCTGCTGCCAGACAGCCATCCCCAAGGGGCTACAATACTACAAAGTGTGGTTCGCACGACGCTTCAACACATCCCAGATCTACAACATCAGCCGCTGCAGCTACGCGGCGCTGGTCGAGGCATCCAACTTTACATTCTCCACAAGGTATGCTACATCGTCGGCGTTCTATGACACTTATGGCAGGAAGCCGCCGTTAGTGGTGGACTGGGCTATCGGAAATGGAACGTGTGAGGAAGCCCGTAACAAGCCTGGATCCTATGCTTGTGTCAGCAGCAACAGCCAGTGCTTCAATTCCACAAACGGGCAAGGCTACGTCTGCAATTGCTCCAAAGGGTTCCAAGGCAATCCATACCTTGTCGACGGATGCCAAGGTAACGAATCTGCATAAACCTACAGGCTACATAATTGAAACATGAAAGATGCTGAGTAGAGCTGTAGAATCTGAAGCTTAATTATGATATGTATAAATGTTACTGAAAACATAGTAGTAGTACAGGTTCACAAGAAGCTACAAGCTAAGTCTATTCCTGGTCTCTGAAGTAAAATTTGACGCTCTAAACATGTTAAATGTTCCATATTATCAATCAATATATTGCAAATTTTTGACAAAATATTTTTTATGCAATTGCTAATACTGCAGATGTTGATGAGTGCAAGGATCTGGAAACCAACCCTTGCTCTGTGAAGGAAGCTTGCAAGAATACTCATGGTGGATTTGAATGTACTTGTCCTCGACAGTCCCCAAAAGGCAACGCCTACAACGGGACATGTGAGAAAGACCAATCAATTCCACTTACAGTCACAATTCCAATAGGTACACCTATCTTTCCTCTTTCAATACATTTATTATGTTTTAGAAGTATATATGTTCAAAACAGATCCACGATCGTGAGAAGTTGGTGGATATTATAAGAAGTATCAAGCTGATAACGTATCCACGGACATGGAGACATAACCACGAAGCCACAAATCTTACCATTACTAATTGGAGGCTCCTTTTGAAGCTTCCAGGTGAAGCCACCTAGGGTCCTAGGTGGACACTCTAGAAAAAGAGAGAAATTCTAAAAATTCTCACAAGAAAGCAAAACATCTAGCCATCAATTTGTAGACTCGAATCATCATAGCTATTGGATCTATTATATTTTCTAAAAAAATTACCCACCTATGCCATTATGAAAATAACCTAAAATAACCCCCTAAATCTGCCTTTAAATTACCTACCCATGCCATTATATAAAATAAACTAAAGTAACTCCTAATCTAACTTACCCTCCTAATCTAACTTACCCTAATGTGAGGTGTACAAACATTCAAAATAGGTGTACGTAAATCTAATTTGTTACGTGACAGATGCACGTACATACGTGATCTATTTTTTCTGAAAAAAAATATACTAATGGTTGCATGTGAGTAACCCCTAATCTAACTACCCTAACGTGATGTGTAAAAAACCTCAAAAATATGTATGCTAATCTAATTCTATTACGTGACAGATGCTAATATTACTTGATCTATTTCTTTAAAAAATATACTAATGGTTGCATGTGAGTGGCAATGTATCGTACGTAAATATAATTCTTGACATCTAATAGATTATTTCTTTAGGTAAGTAATAATTGTGTTATATGCAACATATTTCAAACGAGACGATGGCAGGTCAAATTTTTAGGTGAAGTGACAATTGTATCATACGTAACATTGTAACAAGAAATTGCTTGGATATGAGATTAAATTGTTAGCAACATCAGAAATAGCATACAAGTGCAGATGTGACAAATAAAAATCATACTATGAGACATGGCAGACATGGGACCTACATGCCGTTGCACGGTAGTAGAGAAAAAAATTGTGGAAAAAAATTAAAATGTTTATGATGCTATGCACACATGCTAACGGGACTTTAAAGAGATAAAGACGGGATGGATGCATGCATACATGTCACCGGTAGTTGGAAAGAAGTGGGTTAGTAGTTTTTTTCTATTTTCTAATTGGGTTTTTTCTTAATAATCAAAGGTCCAGATTTAATTCACGTCTTACCTCCCAGGAGGTAAGAGGTGTAGTCCGTCATCAAAATTACTCAGTTTGTTATTATAAAAATAGTTTAAAATTACTTCCTAAATTTGTAATAAAATTGTCCACCACTAATACTTAAATAAAAATATTTTAAAGTAATCCATAAATGTTCATCTATATCGCCCACACGTGCTATTATTAAAAATAACATAAGGTAACCTAAACTTTAATCCAAATCATCTTAATTAAAAATATAGATCAATATATGGTTCTAAATCATATATTAGTATATGATATAATTATTAAGGTATATATGCATGTTTTGTGTCACAATTTATAAAGATATGGAGCAAGTGATGAGAATATTGATTTCTATGTTAAAAGTATAGCTCAAACTTAGGATCCTTTATTAAAAAAATTGAAGCGCATAACTGTGATGCAACGTGAAAACTTAAAGATTATAAATGTGGATGAAAATATTATAGAGTAATTGCTAACTAAAACCTATCACAATCGGATTATCTAAAGATAATAAGTATATATCTATATAACTATTGTGTTCGAATATTTAACAAATGAGAGGTAGATCAACGTAATAGTTTTGTAGCAATGTGGCCTCACTTTTTTTTCCATTGGAGACTAAGTTCTACGAGACATGCTAGAAAAAAGGACAAATCCTAAAAAATTCTCATAAAAATTAGAAACATCAAATATCAATCCAGTAAACTCTAATAATCATAGTCATTGGTCTGTTATATTTTTAAAAAAGTTACCCACCACTTTCATTATGAAAATATTCTAAAATAAACACTAAACCTTTATATAAATTGCCGAGCTCTTCCAATCCAATTTACTTATGCATATCATTATAAAGTATAACTTAAAATGTCATTTTAAATTTATATCTAAGTTACCCATGTATGTTGTTATTAAAAATAATCTAGAGTAAGCACGTAAATCGTAATCTAATTATCTTCATGTGCATCATACATAAATGTACAAAAGTAAGCTAATAGATGATTCGAAATTACCTATTGTGTCATTGTTAAAATACAAATACTAAGTTAAGGTATACGCACATGATGAGTCACACCATATAGACCATTTATATATGTATGTGAGGAAGTGATGAAAAATATTGATTTTTATGCTAAACATAATATATGGAGGTGTGATACAAAATGAAAAAAGTGTGGATGGGGATGAAAGGTGTAGAGTAATTATTAATTAAAAATAAATCACAACTAGAAAAATATAAGTAGACATCTATATGAGTATTATATCGAAGGATTAAAAATGAGAGAGTAATAGGTAAACAATTTTAACTATTAATTAGAAGTTTAATTTCTAAATAATTTTCAAATACAATAACTTTTAAAAGCTTTAACCCATGCTGAGCACGGGTTGATAGACTAGTATTAAACAAATTGCATACCAATTATTAATTGTTTCAGCTAACCAGAGTGCTTTTCAGACTCTTTTTTCCAGCCGTCTAACAACTTAAAGTTTCCATACATGTCTGATCTGCAGGAATTTTTGGCTGTCTTTTGGTTGGTCTTTTACTTTTCCTTATTAAAGAATGGATCAAGCACAAACGACGAATAATCAGGCACGAATACCTAAAGAAAATGAACGAATGTTTTCAACAGAACGGTGGCCAACTTCTAATGGATATGATGAAAGTAGAGAGTAACAATTTATTTCAGTTGTATGACCGGGAAGAAATTGAGGTGGCCACAAACAACTTCGACAACAGATCAATCATTGGAGAAGGTGGTCAGGGAACCGTTTATATAGGGCAAAATCTTGATGCACAAAACAATCCTGTTGCAATCAAGATCTGCAAGGGATTCGATGAGAGTAGGAGAAGGGAATTTGGTCAGGAGCTGCTTATACTTTCTCGAGTAAAACATGAAAACATTGTCCAGCTTCTGGGTTGCAGCTTGCAGTTTGAAGCTCCAGTTCTGGTGTACGAATATGTGCCGAATCAAACCCTGCACTACCTGATCCATAGACAAGATGATGCATCCATCAGAACTCTGGAAATCCGTCTTAAAATTGCCACTGAAATTGCTACTGCACTAGCATACCTACATTCACTTAGTCACCCTATCTTCCATGGAGATATCAAATCTGTCAACATTCTTATAGGCCACAATCTCTCCGCTAAACTTTCTGATTTCGGATGCTCAATGATTAGGTCTGCTGATGACAATGTTCAAGTAGTGAAGGGGACAATGGGCTACTTAGATCCAGAGTACCTTTTGAACTTTGAGCTTACTGATAAGAGTGATGTTTACAGTTTTGGTGTTGTTCTTTTGGAGCTCCTAACACGTAGGACGGCACTGTCCGAAACAAAGGAGAGCCTCGTGTCTGTCTTCACGGAAGCCATGAAGGAGGGCAAGCTTGTGGAGCTTATAGATACGGAGTTAGCCAACCAAGAAAACATGGATTTATTACATCAAATGGCTGCATTAGCAAGAGAATGCTTGGCCATGACTGGTCAACATCGACCAATGATGAGCCAGGTAGCCGAGGAACTCCAACGATTGGCAGGCCCAGTGCCACAGCGCACTCGACTGTTTCATGGTGTTAACGCACTCATGTTGCAGGGACGGTCGTTTAACAATGCAGCAGGTGACTATACTACTGAAGAAAGTACAGATTACTACAACCTCCAGGAGAAAGCCTCCATGAGCACAGAGTTTGCACGATGAAATCAGTATGCATTAGTTGGTTGCACAGAGTATTTTTTCTTTACCTAATATTTTTTTCGGACACTCGGCAAATAAGCTCTTTGCCGAGTGCCGAGCTGAAAACACTCGGCAAAGAAAAACCACTCGGCAAACAAGGGGCTTTGCCGAGTGGCAAAAAAAACACTCGGCAAGAGGGTGTGCCGAGTGTTTTTTTGACACTCGGTGAAACATAAGTTTTTTTTCCTTTTGTGTTTTTTTTTGTTTACCTTTATTATTTTTTCCCTCCCTCTTCTTTTTTCTTCTTTTATTTATACTTCATAAATTATTTTTTACTCCTCCTTTACCTTTATTCTTATATATTTTATTTTAATTACTTTTTTTTTT
>NC_028456.1:16266416-16268787 GCF_000263155.2 Setaria italica
GATCCCTCCCTTTGCCACCGCATCTCGCCGGCGGCCGGCCCCTCCCCTCCATCTCTTCCCTGGCGCCGGCCACTCCATCTCCTTCCCCCGTGCCCCCTCTTTCTCCCAGCGGCTGGCCTGTGCCCCTCCCTAGATCCGTCCGCCCGCGCCTCATCTCCTCCCTAGATCCGCCCACCCGACAGCCTCCCCTCCCTCTCGGACGCGGGCGTCGCCCCACCCCTCCTCCTCTTCACCAGATCTGGCGTGGCCCCACCCTCTCCTTCCTCTCCGCCGCCCCGCCCCTCCTCCTCACCCTCCCCTCCCTCTCTGCTGCCCCGCCCATCCTCCTCCTCTCCGGATCCGGCCGCCGCAGCTCCCCCTCTCTCTCCTGGTGGCGGCGTGGTGCTTGTGGTGGCGTGGCGCGGCGGGAGGCGTGGTGGTGCTGGTGGTGGCAATGGCGGCGATGGCAGCGGGAGGCGTGTTGGTTGTGGTGGTGCGACGCGTCCGTGCTGTTGGTGGTGGTGCGCTCGAGGCTAGTGGTGTGAGGCGTGTTGGCGGCGGGAGGGGACGGCGGCACGGGCCAGTGGCGGGACGTGGTGCGGGCGGCGGTGGCGTGCTTTGTGGAGGTGCGGGCGGTGTGGTCCAGTGGCGGCATGGGAGGTGGAGCCGGAGAGGAGGCCGACTTGGTGCTGGCAGTGGTGGTGTTGGCGGAGCCGGCGGTGGTGGTGGTAGTGGCGGCGGCGGAGCAGGATGTGGTGGTGGTGGAGCACAATATTTTTTTTATTTTTTCCAAAAAATCTTTGCTGAGTGTTTTTTAGGCTTGCCGAGTGCCCGACAAAAAACACTCAGCAAATAAAACTTTGCTGAAGAAATTTTTGCCATGTGCAGTGTGTCGAGCGTAACACTCGGCAAACACTTTGCTGAGTATTTTTGGGGTTTCGCCGAGTGCCCCCAGGCAGTCGGCAAACCTTATGATTCCCGTAGTGTGTAGACATAGTATATATATTGAGGTGTGTGTCCTATTTAGATACGTTCACAATGTCATAATCTAATTTTGTTCAACTTAATACTTCCTCAGTAAAGATTTGTATATTTTCTATATATACTGAAATTACATTGTATCAGGAAAGTGACTTTTGCCGTTCAAAATTATTGCATTTATAAATATGGTAAAGACTACTTTACAGCCGGCCGTATTTTTGTTAAACGGAACTACCGGTTCCATCCAGGATCTAACAGCCACGGAAGCTAGCGCTCGTGGGCCCGTCGACTTCGTGCGGGGTCCACAGGTCAGACCAGACGTTTGCTCTCCCAGGCATAGTATAGAAAATCTCGGGGCGCACCTGTTCGTCTTCATCCGCTATCTTTATCATTTCGCACCGCCGACTCTCTTTAGTCTGTAGGTACTAGTAGCGAACTCACCTTTAGTCCCAATTGGTAGGGTGTATATCTCCTGAAAATCTATCTGAGATAAACCAATCGAGATAAAAGGGAGATCTTTAGTCCCGGGTCCTTCAACCAGGAGTAGAGTGTTTCGCCAACCAGGACTAAAAGTCCTACTTAAATTTCAGGCGCGCGAACCTTTAGTAATTGAGACTTTTTTTATAATGAAATCAACTAGTATTTAAACGAATGAAATTAGTAATTATACAATTACTGTATATACACAATTCTTAGTATATACACAATTCAACTAGTATAATGAAATCAACTATACAAATCGATCATAGCGCGTATTATATATACAAATCAAACTATATATTTACAATCTTCCCGTCGAGGTGTTGCTCGGAGCGTCTAAATTTCGTCCATCGTAATAAAATTTTCCTTGTGGATTTACCACCTCGTCCATTAGGAATCCAATGAGACCTTCACATATTGCCGCTACTCTTTCTTTCTTCAAGAGTCCTTGTTGAATATTTAACATCTATAATTTGGAAATATATGAATGTTACACGAACAATTAAATATAAGGAGCTAGAAAATAATTAACTATTAATAGTTTTATTTTACGTACTTTAAAGTTGTGCGGCGTCATCTTTAGTCCCTTGGGTCCCATAAAGCTGTGGATATGCTCACAGATGTAGTAGCCACATAGATTATTCCCGGATTTCTGTCTTAAGCACTTCAGTGCGGAAAAAAATAAGTTATGAAATATTTGTGTTATACAATGTACTAAATGTGCCGACTTCATACGTACTGGGAAGTCTGTGTCCTTATGAATTGTTTCCATGCGCTGCGGATTAGAATAATGAATGATATGGTGTAACAGGGATAAATTTAGGAAACAACTTTTGCATAGAGATAAAGGTCCAGAATTATTACAGCCTAGCACTTCTTGCATGTCTCGGTACTCCACCGGATCTTTTCCTCAACGAATCGAAGACAGTGA
>NC_028456.1:16269333-16278254 GCF_000263155.2 Setaria italica
TACGTAAAATCTCATAAGTATTAGAGCTATGTGCACATTATTCAGGTAAGGGACAGGAGACACGAACGTGGACGGTATAGACGCGCGTTCTTGAAGCTGCATGGAAATAGTATGAAATCCTTGAAATTTTGGTCGTCTAGGAAATTGTATACTTCCACCAAGGTTTTTTCCAGTGATACCTGTATCTATTTTTGGTTAACTACGGATGGATCCATGAAGCCAATATGGAGATACGCTTCTCGTCGGCACGTCTGAATTAGCATCCTACATAAAATGGAAGACGAAGTTAGTACAGTGACGCACGCAAAAAAAAATAATGATATGAGCCAAAATTTACATGTAGATAAACGGACACTTACAGAACCCAGGTGCTGATCAGAGAGACGTCCAGGTCATCATGATGGTACACTTCGTATATATCCTTGAGTTCTAGCCACAGAACTTTCTCGCCTTCGCTATAAAAATCTATCGGTTTTACCTTAAGGCCGAACATCTGTCTCGAGTCGGCGGACACCTTCATGTACCATTGATGGAATTCGTACATCTTTGTTGATAGCTTCCGTACCAACTCAGGCCTTACTAGAGATTTGCCTAGCTCAAAAGTCCATCTCGGTTGAACTGGCGGTGCAGCTGGCGGCTCAACTTGCCCTAAACATTCATCAAGTCCCATACCTGTTTCTTCCATGAATTTCAATACTTGTGCTTCTTGATCCAAGGGCATTGTTGCCATCTTTTGAGCGTCTTTTTTTTGTAGATGCACGAGGTCGGGTATAGCACCACTGAAAGATGACTTTCCTTTCCTTTTATCCCTCTCATCAGCCTTTACTAAAGCCTGTTCGTAGTTTGATAGTAGTGGTATACTTTTCTTGGCTCCTTCTTCCATCCTGATAAAAAAATTTAAATCTCTTCGATTTACTGGCGGTGGCTCCAACTCTCTTACTTTTTTTTCGGCTTGTTTCTTAAACCACTGACTGGCCTCTGCTTGGATTTCTGCCCACTGTTCCGCATCACTCATTGCCTCCCAGCGTTCCTTACAAGTCACTTCAGGCTCCTTTGTTTTCTTCTTTCTCTGTCTTGGCTTGGGAGGCGGTGCTTGTGACTTCTTTAGTGGTGCTGCAGGTTCCTTCATCGGGGCTGCTCGTAGTCCTAGTGACGGTGATCAGGGATAGGTGTTGTTATTGTCGTCGTCGCTCCCACCACCAGGATGTGGTGGAGATGGAGACCTTGATCGAGCAGGAAGCGACGGTCCTGGAGTAGGTTGTGCAGGAGATGACGGTCTCAAACTTTGAGGAGAAGGTCGCTACTAGGGATTTGCGGGGAGCGGTCTTGAGCTCTGAGGAGATGGCTCCGTGCTGGGAATGATGATGTAGCGTTTGTGCCATAGAATTATCCCATGAAGCGCATCTCCTAGTGTCGTTTCCCCATCGCCTCCTGGGAGGTTGAGCTCTATGCCTTCATATTAGCTATCAACAAGCTGCTCTACGCTGACACTGGCGTAGCCAGGTGGAATCTCCATTCCATAGCTTGTTTGCCCTGCCAGGATTGATAATGCATTCCCGTACGCCACCTGTACATATAGCAGAAGTAAACAAGTTATTGAACTCCGATCCCGAGGTGTGGATCATTTGAGAAGATTGCATAAATATTATGTATAATTATACCTTAATAGTGAGGTTGCTGACCGATGCATGCAGCTCACATGAGATGCGTTGCGTGATGGCATCCACAACAAATCGTTGCTCCTCCATAGGTAATCTGGGCATCTGCGCATCGGGGAGCCCTGTAGAAGCACAACTGCTTAAGAGGTGTTGAGAAGGGCTGGTGAAGTTTGGATTCAGCAGCTCCAGATTGGGCTAATCCCGCAACTGCATAGGCCACTCGACGATTGATTTCCTCCAATATTCTTTCTTCTTGGGAATGCACTTTGGATTCTAGCATCTGCTGCCAACTCTCCTCGATCTGTTCCTTCCTTCGCTTGCAGCTTCTGTACGATGCGCTGTCGCCTCAGAAAGCAAACTTCAACAGAATGACCCCGAACCCTCGGCAACGTCCTGGGTGCTCGGGATTACCGAGAGCCAATGTGAGATCATCATTCTCTTAGTCCATCTTCAACCTCCCAGCCTTAGAATCTTCAATGTTCTTCATAAGCCTTTCGGCCTTTTGACGTATTGTCTCATTGAATATCAACATCCCATCCTCTTGGCTCAAGGATCCTCCATGAGTGTAATACCAATTTTTCGATAGTTCGGACCATTTAATAGTTGCAGTACGATACCCCATTCAATTAGGTCTTGTTCCATCTTGTTCCATTTGGGAATTGCTGTGCCATAACCACCTCGCCCTAGATGATGATGGTACTCCTTCTGACTAAAATTTGTAGTGTTGGTCTGGATCTTTTTTCACACCGTCTTCACTCCCCTTATAATCAACAAATGCCTCCCAGTGGTCCCTCAACTTTGGCCACACATTGAAATCTGGAGTTTGGCCCTTATTAAGTTAGTTGGCATCCAGGATCTTCTTGAATGTATGCAATTGTGTAGCCATCTTCTTCAGCGTCCATGCTTTCACATCCTTTTCAATATATCCTTTGGGAAATGTGAAATGTCTCTTGACATCTTCCCACAGCATACGGATTAGTGCTTTTGCCCTTCCATTCCCTGATGCTGATAGGCACGTTGTCCCTTATGATTGCCCCGATCTGACTCATGTACTTCTTTGCTACTTTTTTGGGAGCAACCGGCCTGCCCTCTTCTGTGACTTCTGTGATGACAAGCCTCCCTTCCATCACCCTTGTATGACCTTGGGTCTTCTGCCCTTTTGTCGATCCAGAGGGCTAACAGTTCAAGATTCGTTAATTAGTATACATAGTATTAATGGTGGGGTAAAATAATAGAAATTATATATACCTCGCCGAAACCTTCCACCACGGCAAGGTTTTGCTGGGGCTCGGGCTCTTCATTGCCATCGCCGGACATGTTGAGGAACATGTCCGCCTGGGTGCCCTCTTAATCGGTGTACGATATGGGAAGGTTGGAGCCACTACCATCACCAGAAATAATCTGCTCCATGAGATACCTTGCGGTCTCGTCGTCTGCCATTTTCAATTACTAATTGAAACATACATGGAATTATACATAATAGTCATGAATCATAGAACAAGTATGAAATAAGCAACTCACACAAAATGAAACTTACATGAAATCGCCTTAGTTACATGTGCGTAAAGGTATATACATGAAATCATACAATAACATAAATCCCACAAAGTCCGGAATGTTTATACAAATTTCTACAAATTAGTAGTAATTTGTAAGAATTTCTACTAAATTTCTACTAATTTCTACATATTTATTGGAATTTCTACAAAATTTCTACTAATTCCTATTAATTTTAAGAATTCCTACTAAAATTCTTCTAATTTCTAAATATTTCTACTAAATTTCTACAAATTAGTAGTAAATTTTTAAGAATTTCTACAAATTTATTGGAATTTCTAGAAAATTTCTACTAATTCCTACTAATTTGTAAGAATTTCTACCAAATTTATCTACTGATTTTCTAACTAATCTACTATCTATTGATTTTCTAACTAATCTACGAATATCTATTGATTTTATACTAATATCTACTCATTTTCTAACTAAAAAATAAGAAAGGCCTTGCTGACGCAAGCCGGTGCCAGTGCCGGCGGACGCGCGATGCCAAGCTAGGCAACGAGATTGTACGACGCACGGGGCAGCGGGATGGTAGTGGCCGGGGCGGCGGAAAAGCAATGCGCACGCCAGAGCGAGGTGGCCGCAGCGACGAGGGGCGGAGGTGGCGCGACGGAGGCTGTGACGAGGCGCCGGGATGGACGAGGGCACGACGGCGACGGAGGAGGTGGCGTTGACGGAGGCGGCAACTTGGATGGAAGCGGAGACGAGGCCCCGTGATGGAGGTGGCCGGCGGCGACGAGGTCGAGTGGGCGTGACGAAGGAGGATCGGAGGCAGGCCAGGGCGATGGAGGAGGAAGCGGTTCGGGCACGGGCGAGGCGGCTGGGGCGGCGGGACGACAGTGGCCGGGGCGATAGGCAACGAGGACGACGGCGGCCGGCGAGGGAGGCGGATGGGTGGCGACGGAGCAGGCGGGAGGGTGCGGGATCTTGGCAGCGGTGAAAATTTGGCTAAGTGTAACTGGCATGGGGGGGGGGGTAGAAGAGGCTACAGTGGCTTTTATCCCCCTCCCCTTTATCCGGGTTCATAATTGAACCCAGGACTAAAGGTCCTTTTATCCCGGGTGCCAACACCAACCGGGACAAAAGGCCCTTCGCCTTTTATCCCGGTTGGAAACTGTAACCGGGATAAAAGGCTACGTTCCCGGGATAAAAGGCTACGTTCCCAGCGGGAATCGAAAACTACCCTTTTATCCTGGTTACATTTGGCAACCGGGATAAAAGGGGAGCCTTTTGTCCCGGTTGCTATTGGCACCCAGGACAAAAGGGACGCCCTTTTATCCCGGTTGCTTGGCCTTTTGTCCCGGTTACTATTGGCACCCGGGACAAAAGGGCCTTTTCCCAAACTTTCGTCTCCCGCCTGTTTTTTGGAAATGGATTTTATTTATATTTTCACTGCATTTCAGGATGAAAAACAAAAAACTTTACATATTTGAACATGCAAAAATATATTAAATTAGCGAGTATAATGACAATAAGTGTGAATTAGTCATTAATTCTATACCAGTTCATTTAGCTTCTAAAATAATTATTTTACTGCATCGCTATGATCAAGAATTTATTCAATTAAATAATTTCAACGCGCGAAAAATTCCATTTATGTATGTGGTTAACATTGTTCATGTTTATCTAATAAATCTTCACCTCAACTAATTTAAGCACACATGAAATCAAACATATGTTAAATTAAAAATTGTATCAAGTAGTACATAAAGGTCATGTAAATTTAGTGCATTACAATACAACGTTATAAAATTTCTTCTTCACGAAAGTTCCTTGATCATGATCGCGGCGTAAGTACGGAGCCTCTTCTTTGGATAGCAGGATACTTGGGTCAACTTCAACAGCGAATGGAGGCATGCCATCAAACTAATCATAATCATCTGATTGGTCTATTTTATTCTCGACTCCCACGATTTTTCTTTTACCTGGAAGAACTATGGGGTACTTTGGCTCCCATGGCTCTTTTGGATTTCTCTTGGGGTTTCTAGACATGTCCTTCACATAGAAAACCTGATGCACATCATTGGCAAGTACGAATGGTTCATCATTGTATCCAGTCTTGCTCAGATCCACTATTGTCATTCCGTACTGATCTTTGGTTACGGCAGTTAGCTTCACCCAATTGCAAAGAAATAGAGGGATGTAGAGCGGTCCGTATTCGAGTTCCCATATCTCCTGTATGAAACCATAATATGACTCCTTGCTATTATTTCTATCTATGGCATCTATGCCGACACCACGATTCTGGTGCGTGCTTTTCTGGTTCTGAGCTCTCGTGTAAAATGTATAACCATTTATCTCATAGCCTTGGAATTTCACAATTGTGCTAGCAGGACCCCTGGCTAACCAAGCAAGCTGTGGGTGAATCTCAGAGTTACCCATAAGTTGTTGGCGCAACCAGGAGGGAAAAGTTTCCATGTGATGACGTGTAAGCCAAGCATCGGATTTCATCGGGTTTTTGGAAACTACCATCTGCCTGTGCTGCTCGATATACGGAGCCACAAAGGATGACTATTGCAGAACAGTGTAGTGTGCCTTGTCAAACATATCAGTATCATTGCTCAAACTTGATTTCTTTCCAAGGGTGCTCATTCCCCGTAGCCTCCCCTCGTGGCGTGAAGTTGGAACCCCAATCAAGTCAATTGAGTTAATAAAATCAACACAAAATTTGATCACCTCCTCTGTTCCATATCACTTGGCGATGCTTCCTTCTGGACGGGCACAATTAAGAACATAGTTTTTTAGGACTGCCATGAACCTCTTGAAAGGCCACATATTGTGCAAGTATACAGGTCTGAGAATACCAATCTCTTTTACTAGGTGAACCATTAAGTGCGTCATAATATTGAAGAAGGTTGGTGGAAATACCAACTCAAAGCTGACAAGATATTGCACCACATCGTTCTGTAGCTTTGATAGCTTAGATGGATCAATTGCCTTCTGCGAAATCGCATTGAGAAACGCGCATAGCTTTATGAGCGGCAACCGAACATTTTCTGGTAGAACACACCTCAGTGCAACAAGAAGCAATTGGGTCATCAACATGAGGCAGTTGTTGGCCTTGAATTTGTAAACTTCTTTTGTTTCATATTTATTATTCCCTTTATATTCGAGGAGTACCCAGATGGGACTTTCATACTATTTAAGCATTCAAACATGCTATCCTTCTCTTCCTTGCTGAGAGTGTAACTGGCAGGACGTAAGTAGTGCTGTCCGTTATCTCTCTTTTCCGGATGTAGGTGATCTCGTTGTCCCATGGCTTTTAGGTCCTGTCGTGCTTCCAATGTATCTTTCGAGGCCCCATAAACACCCATGAAGCCTAGCACGTTCATTCAAAGATTTTTCATCAGGTGCATCACGTCTATTGTGTTGCGAACCTCTAGGATTACCCAATAAGGTAGCTCCCAAAATATTAACTTTTTCTTCCACATGGGTGCACGTCCGTTATCATGGTTCGGAATAGGTTGCCTACCATGACCCTTTCCAAAGACTACATTTACATCCTTTATCATCTCGAAGACACGCTTTCCATTACGGTATGCAGGTTTTTTATGATGGTCTGGCGCCCCTTTGAAATGCATCCCACTCTTTCTCAGCTGGTGGTGAGTAGGGAGAAATCGACAATGACCCATATAGACGACCTTCTTACAGTGCTTCGAATACATGCTGTTTGTGTTGTCTAAATAGTGGGTGCAAACCCGATATCCCATGTTTGTCTATCCCGAAAAATTACTCAGTGCAGGCCAATTATTGATGGTTACGAACAACAATGCTTGTAGATTAAAGATCTCTAGTTTATCATCATCCCACACACATACACATTCTTCCTTCCAGAGCTGTAGAAGTTCATGAACTAACGGTTTTAGGTACGCGTCAATGTTATTGCTGGGTTGTTTTGGGCCTTAGATAAGCGTTGATATCATAATGAACTTTGGCTTCGTGCACAGCCAAGGAGGAAGGTTGAACATACATAGGGTCACATGCCAAGTACTATGGCTACTACTCAACTCACCGAATGGATTGAATCCATTAGTACTTAAACCAAACCTTATGTTTTTTGCTTCACTTTCAAAGTTCGGGAATGCTCTATCAATTGATCTCCACTGGGCCCCATCTACGGGGTGTCTCAGCATCTCATTTTCCATATGTTCTTCTTTGTGCCATCGCATCAACTTAGCATTCGCCTTGTTATGAACAAGTGCTTCAAGCGTGGTATTATAGGGAAATACCACATCACCTTCGCGGGAACTCTCTTCTTGGGAGCCTGGCCTTCGACATCACCAGGATCATCTCGCCTGATCTTATACTGTAGTACTTTGCACACGGGACAAGCATCCATTTTCTCGTATTCATCACCATGAGAGAGGATACAGTTATTAGGGCATGCGTGTATCTTCTGAATCTCCAATTCACCATGCTTGGTCTAAACCAAATAGTTAGGCATGAAACCGTATCTAAACAAGTGGCTGTGAATACTCCCCAAGAAAATCCTTTGAATAGTCCTTCTTGTTATTGCATTGGAAGCATGGACAACATATGAACCCATTCTCTGGCTTGTTCGCTTTGGCCACTTCGAGAAAATAATGCAAACCATCAATAAACACCTTGCTCTGTCTGTCTGCATTATACATCCATTGCCGGTCCATCTGCATCGTATTACACATGAAAATGGATTACACTTGAAAATGGATTATGCGTGAAAATAGATTACACTAAAAATTGATTACACGTGAAAATAAATTACTCTTGAAAATGGATTACGTGTGAAAATGTATTACACTTGAAAATTGATTACGCATGAAAATGGATTCACAATTCAAAGCATGTCAAACGTTGTAGTGCAAATAATGCTAAAAGTTTAGATACAGATACAAATACACATATTTCAATTAAAGATCCAAACAACATGATAGACTACGACAAGCCATCCATGGGTTATTATCTAGGAGGACTTTAAGCATCCTTGGGCAGTGAAGACGAAGGTTCCACTAACTCAGCCTCATCCTGTAGTTTATTTGTGCCGCCTGAAACGGTAGTACGAAGTGGACGTGAAACACCCGGGACTGACGGTGGAGCATAACGACCACCAGAAGGAGGTTCCTGACCCGCCGCAACATCTTCTTCATGATGTTCTTGCAAATAACGAAGCATTGCTTTCTCCAACGTGCTCATTTTCTTCGACTTATCCTGAGGGCCAACTATGTTTTCCTCTTGCCGGAAGAGGAACGACGATAGCCCCCACCATCGCCACTTCCTCCAGTAGCAGAAGTCATCTATGTACAAAAATTCATACCTTAGCACTGGAAGACCGTGATCATCTGGTGAGCATGTTCTCAACTGGGTGGCACCGCACTTCGTCATGGAAGAGGTTCGATTCTATGAAAAAGGGGACACGGTCTTCCACGATGTCTGTATCCACTTTTTCTCGTAGAATCGGACCTCCTCCTTGACGTATGTTGCTGCTCGGCGGAGAACATTCTCACCGAGATGAACACGGTATGCAAGTTCAACAAGTATGGATTTGAAAAACCATATTGAATTTGACAAGATAAACCATCTAGACAAGGGTAGCATCATTATTAAACCACTACAAGAATACATACTATATATGACACATCAATCTCCCTCACATTCTAGCTCAAAATACCTCTCCATTTTCTACTTCACATTCTAACAAATAAACTATCCATTCCAAATCATAAATAA
>NC_028456.1:16278968-16341310 GCF_000263155.2 Setaria italica
CTGGAGAGTAGGTGAAGCCCGGATTTTTTCCCTAATTTTTGTGCAAATTTCACTCATCCAAAGTGTTGAGAAGGTTTGCTACTTCATCCTCGTGTTACGCTTTAATTTATGCTTTGGAAATGGATAGTTTATTTGTTAGAATGTGAAGTAGAAAATGGAGAGGTATTTTGAGCTAGAATGTGAGGGAGATTGATGTGTCATATATAGTATGTATCCTTGCAGCGGTTTAAGAATAATGTTACCCTTGTCTAGACGGTTTATCTTGTCAAATTCAATATGGTTTTTCAAATCCATACTTGTTGAACTTGCACACCGTGTTTATCTCGGTCAGCATGTTCTCCGCCGAGCAGCAACGGACCTCAAGGAGGAGCTCCGATTCTACGAGAAAGAGCGGATACGGACATCGTGGAAGATCGTGTCCCCTTTTTCGTAGAATCGAAGCTCTTCCATGATGAAGTATGGTGCCGCCTAGTGGAGAAAATGCTAGGCTTGATGATCATGGTCTTCAAGCTCAACAAATTCTGCAGGCATACCGTATTCATCTCGGTAAGCATGTTCTCCGCCGAGCAGCAATGGACGTCAAGGAGGAGCTCCGATTCTATGAGAAAGAGCGGCAACGAACATCGTGGAAGACCATGTCCCCTTTCTTGTAGAATCAAAGCTATTCCATGATGAAGTACGGTGCCGCCTAGTGGAGAACATGCTCGTCGAGATAATCACGGTCTTCAAGTTCAACAAGTTCTGCAGTGCTAAGGTATGAATTTTTGTACATAGAGATAGCTTCTGCTACTGGAGATAGTGGTGATGGTGGGGGCGATCATCGTTCCTCTCGTGACAAGGGGCAAACCATAGTTGGCCCTCATGATAAGCCGAAGAAAATGAGCACGTGGGAGAAAACAATGCTTCATTTTTTGCAGAGATGTCATGAAAATACTGTTGTGGCGGGTCAGGAACCTCCTTTTGGTGGTCGTTATGCTCCACCGTCAGTCCCAATTGTTTCACATCCACTTAGTACTACCGTTGCAGGAGGCACAAATAAACCACAGGATGAGGCTGGGTCAGTGGGACCTTCGTCTTCACCGCCCAAGGATGCTTAAAGTCCTCCTAGATTATACTCAGTGGATGGTTTGTCGTAGTGTATCATGTTGTTTGGATCTGTAATTTTGAATATGTGTATTTCTATCTAAATCTAAACTTTCAGCAGTATTTGCACTACAAAGTTTGACATGCTTTCAATCGTGAATAGCATGTAGATGAGTTGTAAAGTGTATAAAAAAAATCATAATCCATTTTCATGCGTAATCCAATTTCAAGTGTAATCCCTTTTCATGCGTATTACGATGCAGATGGATCGGCAATGGATGTATAATGTGGACAGACGAAGCAATGTGTTTATTGATGGCTTGCATTATTTTCTTGAAGTGGTCAAAGCGAACAATCCAGAGAACGGGTTCGTATGTTGTCCATGTTTCCAATACAGTAACAAGAAGTACTATTCAAAGGATTCCTGGGGGACTATTCACAGCCACTTGTTTAGATACGATTTTAATGCCTAACTATTTGGTTTGGACCAAGCGCGGCAAAAGAGGGGTTGTAATAGAAGACGGCGAAGAGGAGGATGATGACAACATTCCGGACTAGGCTGCAGGCCAAACTTTTGCAGATACTACAATGGGCGAGGTTGATGAAGATGAGTTTGCAGAAGATGGCCCTACCGATGACCTTGGTCAGGTGCTACGAGATGCACACAGAGATTGCGAAACTGATAAGGAAGCAGCAAAGTTGCAGCGCATGATAGACGATCACCAAAAATTGTTGTACCCAGATTGCCAGCAGGGCCATAAAAAACTGGGTATGACACTAGAATTTGTGCAATGGAAGGCCAAAAATGGTGTGTCCGATAAGGTATTTTAGGGGATGTTGAACATTGTCAAGAAGATTCTTCCCAAGAATAATGAATTGCCATCTACAACATATGAAGCTAAACAGATTATTTTCACTCTGGGATTGGAGGTTCAGAAGATACACACATGCCCTAATGACTGTATCCTCTATCGTGGTGCTGAATATGAGAAAATGGATGCTTGTCCCATGTGCGAAGCGCTACGGTATAAAATCAGGTGAGATGATCCTGGTGATGTCGAGGGGCAGCCTCCCAAGAAGAGAGTTCCTGCACAGGTGATGTGGTATTTTTCTATAATACCACACTTGAAGCGCTTGTTCAGGAACAAGGCGAATGCTAAGTTGATGCGATGGCACAAAGAAGAACGTAAGGAAGATGATATGCTGAGACACCCCACAGATGGGGCCCAATGGAGATCAATTGATAGAGCATTCTCGGACTTTGAAAGTGATGCAAGGAACATAAAGTTTGGTTTAAGTACTAATGGATTCAATCCATTCGGTGAGTTGAGTAGTAGCCATAGTACTTGGCCTGTGACCCTATATATGTTCAACCTTCCTGTGGCGGATCCACTTCGGATTTGCTTGATTAAACATGATTCAGCCGCATGATACGCGACACTCACGCCTAAACAAAGTAAACACGAAGTGCCGTCGGATTTCATCCGATTTAACCACTTGAACAGGACCGAATAGCAAACCCACATGAAGGTGAGCGGTTCCAGAGAATACAACAAGTCCACCGAGTTAACAAATTAACCATTTAGTTTGGTTATAAAATAACATCAGAGTTTACAAGATCAGAAGAAAAACCACGAAGGGTGAAACCACTAGCGGAAGCTAACTCGTTGGGGTCGGCATCCCTGGTGAGGCCAACCGGGACATCAATGATCCCTCTCCTCACCGTCCGAGGAGGGATCCCACTCAACCGTCCAACCCGGAGGGAGTTGGGGCGGCCAAGTGCCAGCAGAGGGAGGCTCAAAGACAGCAACTTCACCTGAAAAAGAAGAGCCACAACAAGGTTGAGCTACTAAGCTCAACAAGACTTAACCGACAGGGAGCGTGCTAAACTACCTCTTCTAGACATGCAAGGCTTTTTGGCTGAGGGGTTTGTGTTGCCAAAAGCGCTAGGTGTATTCCTACTTTCAAGTTTTAGCTCCGGTTCTAAGTTCATTATCCGGTCTAAGTTTGCAACCTATTCTAAGCAACCAAGAACCAACCAAAGGTATATACATCATCATCAAAACCATGTCATCATCAGATTCCTCATTTACTCAAGGTGACATAGCGATCAAGCAGTCTCAAACTGTGAGAGGCAGACGAATCGATTCGAGTTTCTTAACCATGCATGGCGAACCTAATCTCACGACATCCGCGCACCACAAGGGTCGCTTCCTGTGTCGGCCGTCCCCATCAATTCCCAGGCGCGTGTCAGGTCCAAACTTCCCTTGGCATGCAATGCTCCACAGTCCCAGCCTCTACCGTACTGTGACCGCACTTGCACCCACATGATGCACCATGGGAACTTCGTTCCAGGGACAACAGGGGTATAAACCACGCCCTAGTTCAATCAGGTACTAGGCTTCCCCATCCCATACTAGGTATGAGATTAGTACTTTCAAACACTTGATCACGAACACCACCACTGTCGGGCCTTAACATGTTTCATAGAAAGACGGGGCGATCAACCGACCACCAAAAGTTACCAAAACCCTGCCCCGTCCATCGTCCTTATAGTTGTAATAGAAGGGAAAACAACCAACTCCTACAACTCGCGAGTGACAGGGAATCACTCGACTTTTACCGTTTCCTATTTAAGCAAAGCATCTACTCGGTCCAACAGCTAGTGTTCAGATCAAGGGAGCTAAGTTATGCATCTAGGGTTCCAAACAATTCCTATACGTAAATGCACACGCATGTTAAAGAAGGCATGCGCAAGTTTGGTAAAACATAGGGGATTTATGCATCCGGGGCTTGCCTTCAAGCAAGGAGGAGTGAAACTGCTCGTCTGCTTGGGCGGCTTCGGCTTCTGGAGGCAGGAGCTCAGCTACACCTTCGTCTTCTGGCGCCGGGTGCAGCTCGTAGAAGCCGTCGGCGAGACGCAGCTCTACACGAATGCAATGCATGGGTTAGCATTTAGACGGTTATTTCAATAGCAACACTTGCAAGTTTGAGCCTAGAAACTTGCGACAAGTTACAGGAGGGTGGGGAGGTTCAATGGAGTCGATGGAGATCAAGGTATAAGGTTCGGATGGGGAGGCACTTACGATCTAACCCTTAATCTAGAGGAATAGATGTGCTAGGGGTCCTCAGACTCAACGTTGAAAAGTCCCCAATTTTTACACATACACCCTCGGTTCAAAGAAAAAGATACAGCCGAGCCCTTGGGCGAGGCGGAGAAGGGTCGGCGGAACAGACAGGGTCAGGCGAGACGGAACCGGGGTCGGGCGGATAGGAGGGGTCGGACGAGGCGAACAAGGGTCGGCAGCCTACCTTCGTCTTACAGAGAAGGCTTGGGCGGAAGGACTAAGGGCTTGGGACAGCGGTGAGGATGTCCGGCGGTGTTCCGGCGGCGGCGGTGCTTCTTGTGGATCACAAGCAAACTCTTGGGAAGCAGTGGCTGGTGGATTGGGGAAAGGTGGTGTTTGAGCAGAGAGGAGAGTTCCTCAGATTTTGGTGGTGGCGCTATGAGCATGAACATGGAGTAAGAGAGAGGGCAGCGATGGCAAGGGGAACTTCGGCGGGGCTTCGGCATCCCATTTTATAGCTGCGCGGAAGAGGGAAGGGGGAGCGGCGCGAAGGCTGGGGAAGAAGCGATGGAGTGCTCTGCCGGGGCAGCGATTCAGCGACGAGGGCGGTGGAGCAGGACTTCGGGGATGACACCGGCGGTCATTGGGCACTGACGTCAGGGCGGCGCAGGCGTGGGTTTGCCGGTGGTTGAGATTTGGCGGAGGTGGGCGTCGTCGTGCGGTGGATCTGATGGAAGTGACCGGGAAAACGGCGCTAGAAACGAGGGCGCACAGATGAGAAGACAGGTGGCTGCGGTCGCGCGGGCGAGCGCGGAGCAACAGATTGTCGGGGCGGAGCTTCTGACAGGGCAGAAAAGGAGTTGTCGCTGCTGCGGTCTGGGTTGGCAGAGGAGGAATTGTCGCGTAGCGAGGACCGGGGCGGCGCGACTGTGGCGAGGTGATGGAAAAGACGGGCGGCATCGGGCTCTGCAGCCGGGATCTGGCGATGTGATGATGGGCGTGGGCGGCGAGGTGCTGCAGAAAGGGTAGCAGAGGAGCTTCTGCCGCGATTGGGGAAGGGGGCGCGAGAATCCATCCGGTCGTGGGCCGGCGACGAGGCGGAGCGGCGGGCGTCGGAGGAGTTGAGCCACGCGGCTGGGGAACTCTGAAGTGGGCAAGCAACTCGAGTGCGCCTGTCGCGGGAGATCTGGGGAAAAAGATCTCGTGGGCCCACCGGTCAGTCTCGGTGGTCCACGGCTCGAACTGAAGGGCGACGCTGTGGGATGGCTTAGAAAGATCCGACGGTGGGTTGGGGGTCGGCGGGGTCAGAACTGGGGAGACCACGGCGAGGGGTCGGATCGAAGGGTCGGAAGATCTGGAGGTTGAACACTTAGGCTTGGAAACTGAGATAGGGGATCAGAGACTCGGATTAAGATTAACGCGAAGGATTTTCATCCGAGGCCGTTACACTTCCTCCGTGGCTGTGCACGAAGCTGAAGTTCATTATGATGTCGATGCTTATTGAAGGCCCAAAACAACCCAGCAACAACATTGACGTGTACCTAAAACCGTTGGTTGATGAACTTTTACAGCTTTGGAACGAAGAAGGTGTATGTGTGTGGGATGATGATAAACTAGAGATCTTTAATCTATAAGCATTGTTGTTCGTAACCATCAATGATTGGCCTACACTGAGTAACCTTTCGGGATAGACAAACATGGGATATCGGGTTTGCACCCACTATTTAGACGACACAAACAACATGTATTTGAAGCACTGTAAGAAGGTCGTCTATATGGGTCATCGTCGATTTCTCCCTGCTCACCACCAGCTGAGAAAGAGCAGGATGCATTTCGAAGGGGCGCCAGACGATTGTAAAAAACCTGCACATAGTAATGGAAAGCGTGTCTTTGAGATGATAAAGGATGTAAATTTAGTCTTTGGAAAGGGTCTTGGTAGCCAACCTATTCTGAATGATGATAACGGACGTGCACCCATGTAGAAGAAAAATTCAATATTTTGGGAGCTACCTTATTGGGAAATCCTAGAGGTCCACAACGCAATAGATGTCATGCACCTGACGAAGAATCTTTGCGTGAACATTCATGGGTGTTTATGGGACCTCAAAAGATACATTGGAAGCACGACAGGACCTGAAAGTCATGGGGCAACGAGATGACCTACATCTGGAAAAGAGAGATAATTGACAGCACTACTCACGTCCTGCTAGTTACACTCTCAGCAAGGAAGCAAGGAAGAGAAGGATAGCATGTTTGAATGCTTGAATAGTACGAAGGTCCCGTCTTGGTACTCCTTGAATATAAAGGGAAGAATAAATATGAAACAAAAGAAGTTTACAAATCTCAAGGCCCATGACTGCCACCTGTTGATGATCCAGTTGCTTCCGGTTGCACTGAGGGGTGTTCTACCAGAGAATGTCCGATTGCCGCTCGTAAAGCTATGCACATTTGTCAATGCGATTTCACAGAAGGCAATCGATCCATCCAAGCTAGCAAAGCTACAGAATGATGTGGTGCAATGTCTTGTCATTTTTGAGTTGGTATTTCCACCATCCTTCTTCAATATTATGACGTACTTCCTGGTTCACCTAATAAAAGAGAATTCTATTCTGGGACCTGTATACCTGCATAATATGTGACCTTTCGAGAGGTTCATGTCAGTCCTAAAAAACTATGTCCTTAATCGTACCCGTCCTGAAGGAAGTATCACCAAGGGATATGGAACAGAGGAGGTTATCGAGTTTTGTGTTGATTTTATTGAATCAATTGACTCGAATGGGGTTCCAACTTCACGCCAGGAGGGGAGGCTACGGACAATGAGCACCCTGGAAGGAAATCAAGTTTGAGCAATGATACTGATTTGTTCGACAAGGCACGCTACACTATTTTGCAACAGTCATCATTTGTGGCTCCGTATATTGAGTAGCACAGGCAGATCGTAGTTTCCAAAAACCCGACGAAATCCGATGCTTGGCTTACACATCATCACATGGAAACTTTTCCCTTCTGGTTGCACCAACAACTTATGGGTAACTCTGAGATTCACACACAACTCGCTTGGTTAGCCAGGGGACCTGCTAGCACAATCGTGAAATTTCAAGGCTATGAGATAAATGGTTATACATTTTACACGAGAGCCTAGGACCGAAAAAGCGCGAACCAGAATAGTGGTGTCGGCATAGATGCCATAGATAGAAACAATAGCAAGGAGTCATATTATGGTTTCATACAGGAGATATGAGAACTCGAATACAGATCGCTCTACATCCCTCTATTTCTTTACAAATGGGTGAAGCTAACTGCCGTAATCAAAGATCAGTACAGAATGACAGTAGTGGACCTGAGCAAGATTGGATACAGTGATGAACCATTTGTACTAGCCTATGATGTGCATCAGGTTTTCTATGTGAAGGACATGTCTAGCAAACCCAAGAGAAATTCATAAGAGCCATAGGAGCCAAAGCGCCACATAGTTCTTGCAGGTAAATGAAAAATCGTGGGAGTTGAGGATAAAACATACCAATTAGATAATTATGATCAGTTTGATGGCATACCTCCATTCGCTGTTGAAGTTAACCCAAGCATCTTGTTATCCAAAGAAAAGGCTCCGTACTTACGCCGCAATCATGATCAAGGAACTTGTGTGAAGAAGAAATTTTATAACATTATATTGTGATGCGCTAAATTTGCTTCACTTTTATGTACTACTTGATACAATTTTTAATTTAACATATGTATGATTTCATGTGTGTTTAAATTAGTTGAGGTGAAGATTTATTAGAGAAATATGAACAATGTTAACCACATACATAAATTGAATTTTTCGCGCGTTGAAATTATTTAATTGAACAATTTCTTGATGGTAGAGATGTAGTAAAATAATTATTTTAGAAGCTAAAAGAACTGGTATAGAATTAATGACTCATTCATACTTATTGTCAATATACTTGCTAATTTAATATATTTTTGCATGTTCGAAATATGTAAAGTTTATTGTTTTTTATCCTGAAATTCAGTGAAAACATAAATAAAATTCATCTCTAAAAAACAGGCGGGAGATGAAAAATGAGAAAAGGCCCTTTTGTCCTGGGTGCCAACAGCAACCGGGATAAAAGGGGGATAAAAGCCCCCCCTTTTATCCCGGTTGCAAACTGTAACCAGGATAAAAGGGTATTTTTCGATTCCCGCCGGGAACGTACCCTTTTATCCCAGTTGCAGACTGGAACCAGGATAAAACGGGTGCCTTTTATCCCAGTTGCTGTTGGCACCCGGGACAAAAGGTACCTTTAGTCCCGGGTTCAATTACGAGCGAGGATAAAAGGTACGGGGGCTATAAGTAACTATAGTCTCTTCTACCCCCCACCACCCTTCAACACTTGGTCAAATTTTTCACCGCTGCCAAGATCCGTGCCCATCCGCCTGCTCCATCATCGCCCGTCCACCTCCCTCGCCGGCCGCCATTCTCCTCGTCGCCCATCGCTCCGGCCGCCTTGCCCGCACTAGGACCGCCACCTCCTCTATCACCCTGGCCTGCCGCCTCCTCCGTCGTGCCCCCTCGATCTCGTCCCCGCCGCCTCGTCGCTGCCTCCGTCCTTATCACCGCCTCCGTCCCTGTCGTCGCCGCCAGCCTCCGCCCTCGTGGCCACCCTCCTCTGTCCCCGTCGTCGCTGCCGGCCTCCGCCCTCATCGCTGCCACCTCGCTCCGTCGCCGCCTCCTCCTCTGTCGCCCCGGCCCGCCGCTTCCTCCGTCGCACCACCACACCGCCGCCTCCGTCCCCGTCGTCGTTGCCGACCTCCGCCCCTCGTCGCTGCAGCCACCTCACTCTATCCCCACCTCCGCCGGAGGCCGTCGCTATCCCGCCGCCCCGGCCGCCGTACGGCCTCCTGCCCCAGTCGCCACTGCCTAACCCCCACCGGCTCTAGCTCCCGCAGGTACGGCCCTTGCTGACGCAAGGGCCCTTTTTTATTTTTTAGTTAGAAAATCAATAGAAATTTGTAGAAAATTAGTAGATTAGTAAAAAATTAATAGGAAATTACTATTATTAGTTAAAACTCAATATACTTAGTAGAAATTTGTATAAATTTGGTAGAAATTCTTAACAATTTGTAGAAATTTAGTAGAAATACTTGGAAATTAGAAGAAATTTGGCAGAAATTCTTAAAATTAGTAGGAATTAGTAGAAATTTTCTAGAAATTCCAATAAATTAGTAGAAATTTGTATAAATTTGGTAGAAATTCTTACAAATTACTAGTAATTTGTAAAACTTTAGTAGAAATACTGTGAAATTAGAAGAAATTTGGTTGGAATTCTTAAAATTAGTAGGAATTAGTAGAAATTTTCTAGAAATTCCAATAAATTAGTAGAAATTTGTATATACACTTGAAATTTGGTAGAAATTAGTAGAAATTTGTATAAACACTTCAAATTTGGTGGGATTCATTCAAGACTGTCATGTATATGTGGTTTCATGTTATTCTATGATTTCATGTATATACCTTAACGTACATGTAACTAAGGTGATTTCATGTAGGTTTCATTTCGTGTGAGCTGCCTATTTCATGGTTGTTCTATGATTCAAGACTGTCATGTATGGTTTCATGTGTACGTTTCAATCAGTTTGTTTCTTTTCCATGGTTGTTCTATGATTTCATGTATACACCTTAACGTACTTGTAACTACGATTTCATGTGTGTTTAAAGTAGTTGAGATGGCATATGACGAGACCGCAAGGTATCTAATGGAGCGGATTATTGCTCATGATGGTAGTGGCTCCAACCTTCCCATAACGTACACCGATGAAGAGGGTACCCAGGCAGACATATTCCTCAACATGTTCGGCTGTGACAATGAAGAGCCCGAGCCCCAACAAAACCTTGCAGTGGCGGAAGGTTCTAGCGATAGCAATGAAGAGCTTGAGCCCCAGCAAAACCTTACTATGGCAGAAGGTTCCAGTGAGGTATATATAATTTCTATTGTTTTACCCCATCTGTAATGTCTTATTCGTTATTACTATGTACTAATTAACGAATCTTGAACTGTTAGCCCTCTGGATCGACGAAACGTAAGAAGCCCCGAGGTCGTACAAGGGTGATGGATGGGAGGCTTGTCATCATAGAAGTCACAGAAGAGGGCAGGCCGGTTGCTCCCAAAAAAGTAGCAAAGAAGTACGTGAGTCAGATTGGGGCAATCGTAAGGGACAACGTGCCCATCAGAATCAGGGAATGGAAGGGCAAAAGAACTAATCCATACGCATCCCGGATGTGGGAAGATGTCAATAGACATTTCACATTTCCTAAAGGATATATTGAAAAGGATGTGAAAGCGTGGACATTGAAGAAGATGGCCACACAATTATAGACATTCAAGAAGATGTTGGATGCCAACTACCTTAAGAAGGACCGAACTCCAGATTTCGATGTGTGGCCAAAGTTGAGGGACCACTGGGAGGCATTTGTCGAATACAAGAGGAGCGAAGATGGTGTGAAAAAGATCCAGACCAACACTACAAATGCTGGTCAGAAGGAGTACCATCATCATCTAGGGCGAGGTGGTTATGGCATAGCAATTCCCAGATGGAAGAAGATGGAACAAAACCTGATCGATTGGGGTATCGAACTAGCAACTATTGAATGGCCCGAATGATCAAAAATTTGGTATTACGCTCATGGAAGCTTCCTAAGCCAAGAGGATGGGATGTTGATATTCAATGAGACAATACGTTAGAAGGCCGAAAGGCTTACCAAGAACATTGAAGATTCTAAGGCTGGGAGGTTGAAGGTGTACTGAGAGAATGATGAGCTCACATTGGCCCTCGGGAATTCCAAGCACCCAGGACGTTGCCGAGGGTTCGGGGTCATTACGTGGAAGTTTGCTTTCCTAGGTGATAGCGCATCGTACAGAAGCTGCAAGCGAAGAAAGGAATAGATCGAGGAGAGCTGGCGGTAGATGCTAGAATCCAAAGTGCATTCACAAGAAGTTAGAATGTTGGAGGAAATCAATTGTCGAGTGGCCCACGCAGTTGCGGAGTTGGCGCATTGCCGGATCCAAACTTCGCCGGCCCTTCTCAATGCCTCTTGAGCAGTTGTGCTTCTACAGGGCTCCCCGATGAGTAGATGCCAAGATTACCCGTGGACGAGCAACGGTTTGTTGTGGATGCCATCACGCAATGCACCTCATGTGAGTTGCATACACCAATCGGCAACGTCACTATTAAGGTATACTTATACATAATATTTATGCAATCTTCTCGATTGATCCACGCCTCGGGATCGGAGTTTAATAACTTGTTTACTTTTGCTATATGTACAGGTGGCGTACGGGAGTGCCTTACCAATCCTGGTAGGGCAGACAAGCCATGGCATGGAGATTCCACCTGGTTACGCCAGCGTCAGCCTAGAGCAGATCGCTGATAGCCAATATGAAGACCTAGAGCTCGACCTCCCGGGAGGCATTGGGGAAAGGACACTAGGAGATGCGCTTCATGGGATCATTCTATGGCGCAAACGCGACATCATTATTCCCGGCTCGGTCAAGGTCTCCATCTCCACATTCTAGTGGTGAGAGCGACGACGACAATAACAACACCCCTCCCCGATCACTGTCATCGGGACTAAGCACAGCCCCGAGGAAGGAACCTGCAGCACCACTTAAGAAGTCATGACCACCGCCTCCTAAGCCAAGATAGAGAAAGAAGAAAAGAAAGGAGCCTGAAGTGACTCATGAGGAACGCTGGGAGGCAATGACTCATGCGGAATAGTGGGCAAAAATCCAAGTAGAGGCCAGTGAGTGGTTCAAGAAACAGGTTGAAGAAAAAAAAGCAAGGGAGATGGAGCCACCGCCAGTAAATTGAAGAGAATTAATTTTTTTTATCAGGATGGAAGAAGGAGCCAAGAAGAGGATACCACTACTATTGAACTACGAACGGGCGTTAGTCAAGGCTGATGAGAGGGAAAAAAGGAAAGAAAAGTCATCATCTAGTGGTGTTGTCCCCGACCTCGGGCATCTACCAGAAAAAGACGTTGAAAAGATAGCAGCAATGCCCTTAGATCAACAAGCACAAGTATTGAAATTCATGGAAGAAACAGGTATGGGACTTGATGAATGTCTAGGGCAAGTTGAGCCTCCAACTGCACCACCAGTTGAACCGAGATGGACCTTTGAGCTAGGCAAGTCTCAGGTAAGGCTTGAGTTGGTACGGAAGCTATCAACAAAGATGTACGAATTCCATCAATGGTACATCAAGGTGTCCACCGACTCGAGGGAGATATTCGGCCTTAAGATAAAACCAATAGATTTTTACAGCGAAGGCGAGAAAGTTCTGTGGCTAGAATTCAAGGATATATTCGAAGTGTACCATCATGATGCCTTGGACATCTCTCTGATCAGCGCCTGAGTTATGTAAGTGTCCATTTATCTACATGTAAATTTTAGCTCATATCATTATTTTTTTCCGTGCGTCACCGTACTAACTTCGTCTTCCATTTTATGTAAAATGCTAATTCAGATGTGCCGACGAGAAGCATATCTCCATATTGGCTTCATGGATCCATCCGTAGTTAACCAAAAACAGATACAGGTATCGCTGGAAAAAACCTTGGTGGAAGTATACAATTTCCTAGACAAACAAAAATTCAAGGATTTCATACTACTTCCATACAACTTCAAGTAAGTGTGTGTATACCGTCTACTTTCGTTTTCTTTTTCCTTACCTGATTAATGTTAGTTATCTCTAATATATATGAACATTTACGTATGCAGCTTCCACTGGATTCTCATTATAATTGAGCCTCAAAGAAGACACATCACTGTCTTCGATTCGTTGAGGAAAGATCCGGTGGAGTACCGAGACATGCAAGACATGCTAGGCTTGTAATAATTTTGGACCTTTATCTCTATGCAAATGTTTGTTTCCTAAATTTTCACCTAACACTATATCATTTATTATTTTAATCCGCAGTGCATGGAGACAATTCATGAGGACACACAAAGGTCCATTCAAAGAAAAACTTACATGGAACACCGACTTGCCGGTACGTATGATGTCTGCGTATTTTGTACATTCTATAACACGAATATTTCATAACTTATTTTTTCCCTACTGAAGTGCTTAAGATAGGAACCCGGGAATAATCTATGTGGCACTACATTTGTGAGCACATGCACAGTTTTGTGGGACCCAAGGGATTAAAGATTTAAATACTAGTTTGATTTCATTATAAAAAAAAGTCTCAACTACTAAAGGTTAACAAAAAGGCCGGGGTACGTACGTGATGCATGAAATTACAGGCATGGCGCCTGCATGGCGCGTGTCTGAAATTTAAGGAGGACTTTAGTCCCGGTTGGAAAACCCAACCGGGACTAAAGGGGCACCCTTTACTCCCGGTTGGTAAAACCCCTTTACTCCTGTCCCGCGCTTGGCGTGGCAGGCCCTTTAGTCCCGGTTGGTAACATCAATCGGGACTAAAGGGTGGCTTTACTCCTGGTTGAAGGACCCAGGACTGAAGCCTCCCCTTTTGTCTCAATTGGTTTATCCTGGATGCATTTTTGGGAGATATGCATCCTACCAACCGGGACTAATACAGAGTTTTCTACTAGTGATTATAAATTGCTTAACAGATTATGTATTTTTCTATTGTTTTTAGAGTGCAAGAGAAGCATGATTAAAGGGTGTGAAAGTAGCAGCTTCTATACACAGTGGAGAGGAGCCTAGATCCACATAAATGTGAGACTCTGTTTCCATTCTTTTTTTTCTGATCTGAACATTTTTTAAGTTTCTTTAATTGCTCTTCAGAGTAGTTGTAGTAACATTCTTCCTGTACACATTTCAGAGTAGTTCTAGTAAATTTTCAGAATAGCTTTTAGAGTTGGAATTACCAACTGGGACTAAATCAGGATGTCCCGATTGGAATTAGCAATCGAGACAAAAGGGGGACCTTTTGTGCCGGTTGGAATTTCTAACCGGGAGAAAGGCGTGAGCGTCGGTGGGATTTTTTTGTACGCGTTACAATTTGGACTAAAGGGGGCCTTTAGTCCCGGGTTGGTATTTACAACCGGGACTAAAGCCCCCCTCCCGCGGTCACCTTCGGTGGTACTTTTTTGACTTGGGACTAAAGCTACTTTGGTCACGGATCCAATATTAACCGGGACTAAAGGGGTTGGATGGAATGTTAGTTCTCTACTAGTGATATTTGGTTATTACAGGACAGTAAAGAGACCTCCACGACTGCATTTTATCTCTACTTCAAGTTTTGTATCTGATACTCCGTAGGATGTTTCTAAATTAAGTTTTGTATTTGGGGCTACGTCGCCCTGCACATATTTATGCCTTGTTTGTTTTGGCCGGAACAGCCCCGAATGAGGCCCGTTCCGGGCGGTTTGGTCCGGCCCAGAATGAAGTCAGGCCTCAATTGGAATCGCTGTTCAGTTGGCCTAGCCCGAAACCAAACCTTGTACGGCTTCCCCCCACCCCTCTCCACACACCTCCACATCCCAGAAGGAACCCACGCCTCATCCCTCCGAGATTGGAGCCTGGCGGTGCACAACGCGAATACTTGAAGGTGCACGAGGCCGACGAGGCGGCGGCGAGAGGTGGCGGCACAAGGTGACGCCGTGGCGGCATGGCACATCCCTGGCGGTGACCGGCTCCCGTCCAGCATCCACTCTCTCTGCCGCCTTCTCCCCAGTAAGCACCGCCATCTCTCCCTCCCCCTCTCCCATCCTCGCGTTCTTGTTCTTGAGGTTTCTGAGCCTAGGGTGTAGTGGATTCGATTGTTCTTGGGGTGTAGTGGACCTCCACTCCCTATCGCCTAGGGCTCTTTAGTTTCATTGGATCTGCGTTAACCGGGTGGGCGATTCGTGAGTCGCTAGTGACCGGTCTAAAACTAGAGCACCACAATCTCACACCCAGCCACGCCCTTCGCTTTGCTATTCAGGATTGGCTTCGTCACTCTCACTCCCTGATGATGTATGTAGTAGTTGCTTTACTCTTGCTTTTAAGTTTTTTCTGTACAAATTGACCAAGAGCTTTAGTACCTTGAATTCAGAGTAGAAATGGATGCCCAATGGGTTAGTGCAATGGAATACAAAAGCAGCTTTCAGTCTGAAACTCTGAATTCATTGCTGGTGTTTTCTGTTACCTATATATATGATTTTACTTCATATATTTGTCTGATGGGGTGAGACTAATTAACAGACTATGTTGTGTTGATCTGCTGAAAAAAGAACAAGTTTTTCTCTAGAACTGCAGCTACATCTGAATCTTTTGATGGTGGTTTTCAGTAGTTCTTTTCAGTTTCATTGCAGTAGGTCTTTTGATGGTGGTTTTCGAGGTGAGCATTTCAGAAGTTCCTTAGTTACCTGATTGGGCTGTACTGCTAGTACTAGTACTGATTGGTTCTGTTAGTTTATTCATTTTGTTATAAAGCATGATGCTATATCAACAATTCTAGCAGTAGCAGTACATGAGTATAGTGGCATACCTGTTACTCTTTTATGCTTAACGAATACCTTTTCTTGTTACTTGTAGATCCCTCCAGCACCGAGAGCAAAGAAAACAGATAGGCTTTCATATGTGCCTGTGAAGCAGATCAAGAATCAGCTTTGATTTGGCTAAGAAATGAGATGCTTACTAGATAAAGTCGCTGTCTACTTAGTTGCTATAAATAGCACTTGTTCTGTATATTTCAAGTGAGATGTCACCTATTATCAATTCACAAAGTGTCAAAATTGCAGATTTTCAGTTCAAACTTTCAATTTTGAAACCATGTCTAGAAATGGAATAATATGGCTGTAAACAAGTGCATGTTGTTTATCAATTTGGCATTAAACATGTGATCTGAGTTAACACTGTTTGAACAACTAAAATACCATAAAGATAGAACTTTGGAAGCATGTTGGTGCCTTTGGAAGTATACTTTCACTACCAAGTACCTTTTATATCTGAATATTAGTCAGATTTTGATACATTGTGCTGCTGCTTTTTGTGTGTGCTGGTCTTGAAAGAACAGCAGTGAGTCCAGTCTCAGCTTTTGTTTTCTTTCGTTCTCTCTAAATTGTAGAGTGAGGATTGTTCTGTTATATTAAGCAATATTGAAGCTTTTGTCGGTGCCATGGGACATGCAATATTGAAGCAATATATTAAGCAATGTCGTTCTAAATTAGCATAAAGATAGAACTGTATGATGCAAGTGCTAGCATATGTATGGTCTGCCAACATGCATGCATATGAAGTATTCTGTATGGATAACGGACATGAACTTAATGATGCTTTTGCTGTAATTCAGTTATGAAGTATTCTGCATGCTCTGCCAACATGCATGGGATTGACCTGGATTGATCCTATCTGTGCAAGATGGATTGACCTATTTGGTTTGAGTGGATTGGCAGGATTTAATCTTCCCCAGATTAAGTGACACAGGTAGAATCACTCAAACCAAGTATGGAAGTAATCCTGGCTAGAATTCAATCTGGTATTACCGAAGGAGGCCTTAGGTGGAATCGTATCACACGCACGGAATCGAAGATTCTTCCACGTACGTCTCGTGTTTCGCTCCACGCTCCTTGCCGTTCACAGTGGGTGCTCCCTGAAGTGCTAGCTTTTCCAGGACGCGCGTGCATCAGCCACTGATCAATTCGGTGTGGAATTCTACCTTCGCGCCATCTGATGTTGAAAATGTGGAGACAAACACGCCCTAAAGAAATATTGCATTTGTTCATATTTGTGTAACGGGATGAAACCATATTTTCCACTGCATAAGTAGTCTACTGGCATGTCTATGCCCTCTTGCTATTACTCAGCCTCGTTTTACCAGGATGGACACCAGTACGCCCACCAGCATATACTCTTCTTTGTGAAATTGTAGTAGGGGAGAAAAAGGGAAGAGCATGTGTGCAAGAACTCCTCTTGTTGTGCATTAAATGATCAAATTTCCGGAATGGAAGGTCTCTGGAATCTCAGTTCGTTGCACAATTCTGATCGTCCTTCCTTCACAAATTTATGTATGGACCACCCATATGTTCTGACAAGCTAGAGCGAGATAAGTCTGTGAGAAACTCAAGGTACGTGAGTGAATGGATAGTAGCTAATAGACGTGCCACTGCTATTCACCAAGCCTTCATGGTATTCCGGTACTCAACGCTTCTTGGGCTTGCTTTAGATCCATTTGTTCACATTTGTGTAAAGGGATGAAACCAAATTTTCCCCTTTTTCGGTTTTAACAGACGAGACGTGTACTTGTTCATTCCACAACACGATCTTTCTCATCCATGAAACGCTTACAGCAGTATCAGCTAGCCTGTATATATATACAATTCTAGGAACACAATTGAAAGATGATACTACGATATCATTGAAACAGTTTGGTGCGTTGTATAATATAGTTTAGTTACTCAACCACTGCATAAATAGCATATTCCCGCTGCTCTAAGTTATAGGTCGTTTTAGCTTTTTTAGGTTTATAGATATTATTATGCATCTAGATATATTGTATGTCTAGGTGCATAATAATATCTATGAACCTAGAAAAATCAAAATGACCTACAATTTGGAATGGAGGGAGTACTAGTTTAGCCATGCTCTCTTGTTATTCTTCCTCGTTTTACCATGACGGACATCAGTACACACACCAGCATACACTTCGTTGTGAAACTGCAGTAGGGGAGAAAGAGAGATCAGCATGTGCTTCAAATGAGCAATTCTACGGAATGGATGGTCTCTGGAATCTCAGTTGCACAATCAAGGACGATCCCGCTTTACCTAATTATGTATTAGAACACAGTTTTTATTTGTTATTAGGGCCTTTCAAAAGTATCCCCGCGAGCCTGTAGTGAGCACCGGTAGTGAGCCTAAAGCGCGGAGCTATTATGCACCTTAGCAGTCGTAACTCCCTGGCATGCATCTGACCGCTTGCTTCTACCTTGTACCATCCACCTAGAGTCACCACATCTCATGTAGTTCTTCCAATTTACATTTCACGTCCATAATTCTTAAAACATCGAAAAAGATTCAGTACTGAAAGAATTTTCAACAAATAATGCTAAAAGTTTGTCTAAAACACATTGAACAGCTGAAAATGAATCGGCACTGACTATAGTACTGTTTTCTGCCTTAGTAATCATTGTACTGTTACTAGTCGCTACTTCCAGAAATAGATGTACTTAAAATAAAAAATTTCAAACATATTACTAGTTTTGATAAAATGACCTTGTTGTTCCTGATTACTCATGATTCAAAGTTGCGCTATCTCTAGCTACTTGTTATGTTGATCCTTAGAATATATGTGCATGTAGTCCAACCGTGAAAGAAGTTATAATTAGTAACTAGATTTGCGACATGCATTTCTCCAAATAAATTTGGTTGTTGGTGTGAAAGTTTAATTAAATAGATATGCCCACAAGCTAGCTAAAAGTGCAGCCTTTGTAGGAAAAAATTTGAAATGCTCGAAATGCACTCATTTTAGGACAGAGGGTTAGTTTTTAAGTAAAATTTCCCTTTGAGCCATGTGTGCCAATTACGGGGTGTACAATTATGTGTCAGCTGGTTGGCAAGCTGTTTATGAGCAAGTAAATTTAGCCAACTGCAAAAGTTGAAATGCTCGAAATGCACTCATTTTAGGACAGAGGGTTAGTTCTTAAGTAAAATTTCCCTTTGAGCCATGTGTGCAAATTACGGGGTGTACAATTATGTGTCAGCTGGTTGGCAAGCTGTTTATCAGCAAGTAAATTTAGCCAACTGCAAAAGTGGAAGCCATCATATATATATATATATATATATATATATATATATATATATATATATCCTTTTTTAACTTATATAACATCCTAATAAAATAAACTTCTTTCTCTCTAATAGAAGGCCATTCACACAACATAGAGGTATGATATTCATGAGGTATTTTATTTAGCTTTTGTTCATAGTAATAAATCTTACTTACTAAACTTTCCATTAAAAGTAAAAAATACTTACTTGGGGCTATAATGACAAATTCAAATATCTTGACTAGAAAAAGCAAAAGAAGTTCCACAAAGTAATATCAGCAAAGATAGTGCTATAAATAAAGAAATCCAAAGGAAGCCGAATGAAAGGTATCTTTTAGAAAGCTATGAAGAAGAAGAAGAAAATAATGCGCAGAGTCATAAAGCTTTTATAAACTCTCTTGGTGACGAGGAAATACATAATTTAGAAAATGCTATGGATGCACTAGAAATAAAAAGATGAAGAAATAAGTGATTCAAAAGAAGCTAGAACTGAATTAATGGATCAAGGAGATTGTGAACATGATTGGATAAAAGGAAGAGGTGATTATAATATCAAATGTGCTTTCTGCATATATTATCCTAGTCAAGATAGTAGATTTACATGTAGTGTATGTTTAAAGCAAGCATGTGCTTCATGTTTAAAGAGTTCTAATAAAAAATGGAGACAAGAAATAGAAATAGTAGTAGAAGATAAAATATTAGTAAGTAGAGTCAAAAATTTAGAAAATAGGATAAATATTTTAGATGCTGAGTTAGAAGAATTAAGAAGTAAAATAGAATTCTATAATAAGATTGAAGGAAATGTTAGTGGCAACACTGAGTTTAAAGACCAAGCCATACTTGATAAAAATAATGATAAGGCAATACAATTAAAGGATGCCATAATTAATTTTGGCAACAAATATATAGTTAGGTTACCATTTAAAGAAATTGTAGGAATAAGAATACCAATAAAGGTAAAATTAACATCTACCATCACTTACAAAATATTAGCATTAGTAGATACGGGTTGTACAAAGAATATTATACATGATAAATATTTTGCAAGATGTCCAGAAATAGTGCGTACAATAGATCAAGATAAAGTTGAAATATCCACTGATATGTCAGGAATAAAGAAGCTTCATAATCAGTTAGGTTATAACATTGAGATACAAATAAATAATACAAAATATATAATGGATGAGATCCCAATAAGAGACCTATCCATGATAAATGATGATATGATATTGGGATTGAGATTTTTGCAATTTTCCTTACAAACAACAATTATACATGAGCAAGGGATTACTTTCATCCCTTATCAAGATAATATTCCATACAGAACAGAAGTAAGAAAAACTATAAGCTCTAATGAAGGAAAATCTAAACTAGAAACTCTAGAATATGATGATAATAAGTCTGTTGATAATATAGACGAAGAATTAGGTAAAAGCATAGAAGAATTTCACATAGCCAATTCTTGCATAGATTGTATTAGTCTACAATCACTATCGCCAAACTGGTATATAGATTGTATAGAGATATAAAATCTAAGAAAGATATAGATAAAATAGTACAAAGATTAGAAGAAATCCAAATAATTGGAGAAATACTAATGAAATATTAGGATAAGAACAGTATAGTATGTAAGCTTAATATAATAAATCCTAATTACATAATTAAGACAAGTCCTATAGAAGCAACACCTAAAGATATAGAAAAATTCCAGATGCATATTGAAGAATTGCTAAAGCTAGGAGCTATAAGAGAAAGTAGGAGTCTCCATAGGTCAGCTGCCTTTATTGTTAGAAATCATGCAGAAATAGCCAGAGAAAAGTCAAGAATGGTTATTAATTATAAAAGACTAAATGATAATACTATAAATGATGAATATAATATCCCAAATAAGCAAGAATGGATAAATAGAATACAAGGAAGCAAATATTTCTCAAAATTTGATTTAAAAGCTGGGTTTTGGCAAGTAAAAATGGCAGAACAAACAATAGGCTGGACTGCATTCACATGTTCTCAAGGTCATTTTGAATGGTTGGTGATGCCATTAGGTTTAAAAAATACCCCTGCTTTATTCCAAAGAAAAATGCAAAATATTTTTAATGAAAATCAGGACTTCATATTGGTTTATATAGATGGTTTATTAGTTTTTTCAAAATCATATAAAGAACATATAGCTCATCTGGAAACCTTCTTTAGAAAGGTAGAACAGCACGGGTTAATACTTTCTAAAAAGAAAATGGAAATATGCAAAGAAAAGATAAATTTTCTAGGCCACGAAATAGGTGAGGGAAAAATTTATTTACAAGATCATATCACAAAGAAAATTTTGCAGTTTCCTGATGCTATGAATGATAAGAAAACCTTGCAGCAATTTTAAGGAATAGTAAATTATGCTAGAAATTATATAGAAAACTTAGCAAAACTAGCTGGGCCATTATATGCAAAGTTAAGAAAAAATGGGCAAAAGCATTTCAATTCCGAAGATATAAAGCTACTAAGAAGCATAAAAGAAAAGGTGAAAGAACTAAAACCCCTAGATTTACCTTTAGATGATTATTATTTTATTATAGAGACAGATGCATCTGAAATAGGATGGGGTGCTATATTAAAACAAAAGCCACGTAAATACTCTCCAAAGACAGAAGAAAAAATATGTATGTATACTTCAAGGAAATATAAACTAAAGGCAATAAATAATACTGATAGATAAATATTAGCTATAATTAATGCTTTAAATGCTTTTAGATTATACCTAGGATTTAAAGAGTTCACTGTAAGAACAGATTGTGAAGCTATATGTAGATACTACCATAAAATTAATAGTAAGAAAAGTTCACCTAGAAGATGGATTTTATTTGAAGATATTATTACAGGAAATGGATGTAAAGTAATATTTGAGCATATAAAGGGAGAAGATAATACCCTTCCTGATATATTTTCTCGGTCATCTATTTTGCAGGAATGAAGAAAGTAGTAAGCCTAACAGGGATTGATTGTTTCTGTTTTGGAGCAGAAAATAAGTTAAGAATATTCCCTCCAAACACATATAAATTTAAACCAAGAGATCATATTGTAATGGATGAAGTACAAGAATGCATATTAGATAATTTTTGGTACCAATATAATAACAAAAGAGAAGATAAGGGCTATTTGCTAGCTATTTTAAATAGCCTGGCTGAATATTTCATACAATTAATGGGTTAATATAGCCAAAAGAGTCACCAGAAAATATAGAAAAAAAAAGCTATATATGTCATATATAAAGGGAAGATTCTAGGAATTTATGTATCATTTGAGCAAGTAATAGCTCAAAAGATAGAGAAAGATAAAGATGGAGGTATATTATGGAAGAAATACACTCATATTGATCAAGCACTTACATATGGTAGAAATATTTTAGGAGTAAATTATTTTTTAGAAGCTGCAGCCAAGGAATATATTCAGAAATATAAAAAAACAAGGGAAATTAAATCAAGCACATCTGGAATAAATATAAAAGAAGAAGGACCATCCAGAGCTCCAACATATAAAGAAGTTCTGAAGAAAGAAACAGACTCATCAAATGAAGAATATATTGAGAAAAAGTTAAAGGAAAAATTTGAGTCAATATTTCCCAATGGAAGAATAATTTAAAAGAAGAAATAATTAAAGAAATAAGGCTTGAAATAGATGAAAAATTCAAAAATATGCAAAACGATTCTTTGAGACTTACCGGCGTGAGTATGAAAACTTTGTTCATTTGTCCGGTGAGTCAACTGATGCTTTGTTCCAGCGCTTTCTTGCTATTGTGAATAAGATGAAAGCAAACATCACCATCTTACCCTACACTGATCTTGATAGAGCTTTAAAGCTCCTGCATGCTTTGGATCACGAGGTGCGGGGTACGAAGGTTGACACTATCATGGAGTCCACAAGCTATGAGACTCTTACAGATGATGAACTTTTCACCAAGCTGAAATCGACAGAGGTTGACAAGAGGCTCCTAGCAAAACAAGGGAGCCCTACTGATCCTCATAGTATGGCTCTTGTGTCAGGCTCTGGACAGTCTATGTCTTTGGCTAATCCTTCCACCATGTCCTTTGCTTTGTTTTCTTTGCTGTCTGTTTCAGAGGAGCAGTTGGAGGTTCTTAAGGATGAAGAGCTCGCCTTGATCACAAGACAGTTCATGCGCTTCAACGACAACTGCAAGAACCGGCGAAGGAACAACAACAACTGCTTCGAGTGTGGCAATCCAGGACACTTCGCCGCCGACTACTCCGACAAGAACAAGTCCAAGAACGGGTACAACTACAGCAAGTATAAGGACAAGGATAGCAATAAGAAGAAGTACACCGATCGTGAGAAGAACGAGTACCGCAAGAAGACCAAAGCGCGCGCCTTCATCGCCTCCCTCGGCAAGAACGGGTGCTACTCGTTTGTATGGAATTCCCATAACAAATTTGCATAATATTTCATTCTTTACAACCTGAAGAGCATATACAGACGCGTGTTACACAAGAACACAATTAAAACACCTTCCACGTATCTACGTATACTTAAATACTACATATGCAATATGCCACTGTTGCGACAATAGATGTCACGGAAATTTTTATCTTGCAAATATGCTCATTGGGGCTTCCTTTGTCGGGCTGTAATAATCAGTGGTTGCTTCACTAGTACAGTCATATGATGCATTCGAAGACAACCCTGCCTGCACTGTGAATGGACTACCAGCAAGGAGTTCACCAGTGCCATGAATCTCTGGACCGACCAGTAGTTGGCGTAGTTCCTGTGCCACTTGGCTCATCGTTGGCCTGCTAGCACCAGTCATAGCCAAACACTTGTCTGCCAGGCTAGCAACTTGACAAAGTACCATGTTATCTTGCTCGGCTATCTCCCTGTCCACGAGTTCTTCCACGAGTTTCAAAAGCTTGCCCTCCTTTGCGGCCTCCTTGAACACAGATACAAGGCTCTTCTTATGTTTCGATATAGTGGCATCCTGCGTGTTAATAGTTCAAGAAGAACAACACCAAAGCTGTATACATCACTCTTATCAGTGAGCTCAAAGTTTAATAGGTACTCTGGATCTATGTAGCCCATTGTCCCTTTAACTGCTTGAAGGTTTTCTTCAGCTGATATAATCATCGAGCACCCAAAATCAGATACCTTAGCGGAAAGATTGTGGTCTAGGAGAATGTTTGCAGACTTGACATGCCCATGAAAGATTAGGTGGCTAAGTGTATGTAGGTAGGCAAGGGCTTCAGCAGCTTGAGCTGCAATCCTCAAACGGATCTCTAGTGTTCTAATGGATGCCTTGTCCTGGACATGGATTAGATGGTGTAGAGTATCATTCGGAACAAATTCGTACAATAGAACTGGAGCTTCAAAATGTAAACTGCAGCAAAGAAGTTCGACAATGTTTTTGTGTGTGACTCGAGAAAGTATGAGCAGCTCCTGTCCAAATTCTAGGATCCTATCTTGGTCGAGGTTCTTGCATCTCTTGATTGCAACTGGATTATTGTCTGGATCAATAATATACCCTGTAAAAACTGTCCCCTGACCTCCTTCACCTATGACTCCTCGGTCATCAAAGTTGTTTGTTGCCAATTCAATCTGTTCTCTGCCATACAACTTAAATGAACTGTTCTTTATTTTCATCATATCAATTAACAGTTGACCTCAGTTGAAAATAAGCATCCCCTTACTGATGAGATCCTGTTTTGGGATCCTCTGCTTATGCCTGATCCACTGTACCGCAAGAAAAATAATAACGCCCAAAAACACAGCGGTGCAAATTCCAACGGAGAACAAAAATCTTGTAAGACAAATACAAGTCAATGAGTGCTTGCTGATATACATTTTGTCGTCGAATTTTGTGAACTCTGTGAGATGAAGTTCATTAGAAATATCCATTAACTACCGAAAGGAGAAAGAGTTACTACAAACATGTAACACCCCGTCCTCCAAAGTCGCACCGCCCAGCCCTTCCAAGGAACAGGCACGCGTACACACAACACCCTGCTTACACTTTTGTCCTCGCTTCATGTAAAAGGATTGTCGGATTTAGTAGCTCGGCAGTCCACCAGGGGTTACCTAAATGGTTGATTTGTAGGCGCGCAACGAGGATTGCGAGACCAAGAACTCGAAGGTGATCACGAGAACAAGAGGGTTTAGAAAGGTTCGGGCTTCCGGAGAGTAATACCCTACGTCCTGTATTTTGGTGTTTATATTGCTTTGCGCTGGCGTGGAATAGTTGATGTGCCCTAGGAAGGCGTCCTTGGCAGCCTTATTTAAGCTGACGACCTAGAGTTACAACTCGGTTTGAATCTAATCTATACGGTTGTTATATGGAAAGCAACCCGAGTCGGGTTACAACAAGTATCCCGCAATATTCGGGCTGATTTGAATCGCCCGGCCTCCTTAACTTGTGCTCCAAGTACCTTCACATCGTTGGCCCGCACATTCCGATCAAACAGGCCCACTTGTCAGGATCGGCTAGTATCCTAGTCGGTGGGGATCCATGGGATACCTATATCCCTCAAGCTCCTGAGTGATGTGTAGGCGAATAGGAACCTGAGGACATCACAGCGGAGCTTGGAATGTGGTCGGCTGAAGCTGCGATGGTATCATAGTGACCGGAGAGGTTGCGCAATACTCAAAAAGAAGAAAATCTAAGCAAACGTAGAGCCATATGCACAAAGCGAAGTTGAGCATCAAGCTGATGGATGTCGGACATCTAGTAGATCGAACCGAAGGACATGGAGGGCATCGCAAGACACACTCCATATGAAGTAGCCCCCGAGAATTGAAGCGATTAGTATAATCGGTCCAATGGTCAAAAAAGGAAGAAAAAATTGATCCTAGAAGCAGGTCCTAATGCACGAGCACAAGGATAGATGAAGCCACAGAGGCACGCCGACTAGAAGTAAGTGCCCAGCCCCTGAGCATGAGCGCGAGGACTAGTGGAGCCACGGAGGCACGCCGACCTGTAATAGGCACCCAACCTCTAAGCGTGAGCGTGAGGATTGGCGGAACTACGGAGGCATGCCATGAAAAACATAATAGAAAACCCGTGGACTACGTCCAGCACGTGCGCCATAATAATGGAAAACCCGTGGACTCCGTCCAACGCATTCGTTGTAATAACAGAAAATCCACAGATTCCATCCAGCGTGGGCGGCGTAATAATGGAAAACCCGTAGATTCCGTTGTAAGGTCACGTCGTTGTCTTAGAAAACCAAAGGGACGTGGTTCCATTTTCATTTCCATTAGCCACACTCATGTTGCCGCCACCGCCGTCCATGGAGCACACTGCTGCCACACCCGTGGACCCTAGGCCGCACTACCGTGCTGTCCAATCTACTCGTGCACACTCCTCCGCCGCCACCCAAGCCGCCACGCCGCCATACGTGAATCAAGAGCCTCACGGTTATTAGATCCAATTCCTAGGGAATAGAAATCGAAGAGATGGTGGCGGGGAATGCACTAGATCCATCCACATACTGGATGAAAACGGTGATGACGGAGAAGTGCATCCAGACGCTCATCGACCGGGGCCTCCTCGGGCCCAAGGCGTTGCTCGAATGGAAGGCGACCGCCAGGCAAGAATTCCCTAGTCAGGACAAGATGGAGACAGTGGTCTTCGCATCCTTCTTTGAGCGTGGATTCGAAATCCCTTGCGGGGACTTCTTTCGAGGTCTTCTCAACTACTACTAGATCAAACTGGTACATCTCAATCCCAACTCAAATTTGGATATCGCCATCTTCATTCATCTATGCGAGGCGTACTTGGGCATTCCCCCCCATTTCATTCTATGGAAATACCTATATTAGTTGAAATCCATGTCGACCAAGGGGAAGCCATGAGTGAATAGGGGATGTGGGTTTTCACTGCGGCCGAAGAGGGTGTAGGAGTACTTCGACCTCTTGTTGAAGGAATCCAACAAGGACTGGCCCAAGTACATGGAATGGTTTATAGTCGCCAATTAGAAGTCCGAGCTCCTACCACGTATTGGATACACCCCATTCACAATGCCCAAGTGGTTGAACCAGTAGACCTTAGAGGAAATGGTGTAGGTGAAGCAACTGCTGAAAGAGATCGCTAACCTGAAGGCGCGTGAGCTCACAACCGAGGCTGTAAGCATCAATGTCTATTAGAGATTGACACAGTTGATCAAGAATAGGGTCAATCCCGTGTATGAGTACACAGGACCACTGGATCTGACCCGAGAGGTGCAGCGAAAGGTGACCAAAGAAGAAGTCGCCGCCCGTGTATGCGAGTTTTTTGGCGGTGTCATCAAGAATAAGAGCTGCCCCAAGATGTTTCCCCTCAAGAGGCTAGCTGACCCGTTATGATCTTGATGACCTGAATTTGGCATTCCCATTTTGTTTTTGTGTTGTCTCTGACAAATCTTGTTGATTAACCAGAACTGCGAATTTGAATTCTTTTACCCGGCGCCACTTCCTAGAGGGGCCGAGCAGTAGCGACCCAAGGTCCACCCGACCACCGAGTGCGACCAGCCGCGTGCCAGCCTTGATTGGGAGTTAGACTCCTCTATTGGGTTAGACGAGGACATTGCCAGAAGAGGTGGGCTGGGCCAAGGACTCCGCACTAGTTGGACGCCGAACACGATAGGTCGTGAAGAAGATTCCCACCTCCAAATCCTAGAAGCCGAGCTTCAAGAGGAAGAAGGCGGGTGGCAAGAAAGAGAAGGCTGCCTCGAGTACAGTTTCCACGGGTAGGTCGCCAAGCAATGCAGACGAGGAGTCGGACACGCTGAGCCCGACTGCCAGGAAGAAGAAGACCGAGCTCCTTGAGACAACCACGGCTGGCACGGAGTGGATCAAGGAGACGCTCAAGGAGAAAATCCACCGGGGGCTGAGCAAAGGTGTGTTCTCACCACCACTGCCTTTGTGTCTCAAGTTCCGGGTGAACTAGAGCACCATGTAAGTAGTCTGGTTATGATATCTGTCTTGTGGTTCTTTTGCTGCCTATCTTGCTTAAATTGTTGCTCGCACTGGCAACGCAGGAATGCCGCACTAGATGATGAATCTGGTACATAGTTGACTGGTTGTTCATCCCATGCCGAAGGGGCAAGCTGCCGCATCCCTGAACAGTTGCTGCCCCCGGAGGTCGGGAGGAATTAGGGTAGTCACGCCGGAGGAGGAGCGGTGCCACAGCAAGGTGTAGTCGGGGATATTGGTTCCTCAAGTGCAGTTGCTGCGGACAATGCTTTGTTTGGTTCAGGGCCGAGTAGGCATTTGGTGAGGGAGCCAGAGCTGAGCGTCAGCTGGAAGAATTGCCCAGAGATGATCCACTGCTGAAGACATCCATCGGGGATGTTGAAGATGATCCTGATACCCTAGACTTCTCCGGGACTGACCTTGCTGGGGACGCGGTGTAGGACAAGAAAGATCTTGCCGAACTATGGCAGTCATCCTCAAGGATTTTCGAGTTGTTATCTGTAAGTATGTCGACCAACTTGAAGAACCTATATCTTAAATCCTGTTTCGTTGCAGTGCTCTGATTTTTAGAGTGTAAACAAGGTCTGGCCGCTCATGCTCATAGGAGGGTTGACGCAATCCAGCAAACCGAGCAATATCGCCTGAAGGCAGAGCGACTTGAGGCTGACCTCAAGAAGGCCAAAGAAGACGCCGCTCAGAAAGACCTGGATCATGCCTTGCAGAAACAGATTCTTACTACACACTTGAAAGGTATGTTGTGCCGACCTGTTGAGTCGGTTTTGTTCTTGAAGTCTTGGTGCTAATGTGGGCTGGTTTGAATGAGCAAATGCCAAGGCGAAGGAGCAAAGGCTCATCCAGCACCTTAAAGAATGCGAGGATTCAAATGCTCATCTTGAGCAAGAGCAGGAGCCAAATGTTCACCGTGAGTACGTTGTGTCGCAGAAGCTGGCTTACGAGGCCGGCTTGCGCAAAGATACTGACCGCTGCTTAGAAGTTGCACTTCAAAGTCTTCAGCATGACCTATTGGTGATTACAAGGTTGGGGGTGGAGTTGGAAGATCTACGCAGGACGGCCGGCTATGTGATGGACATGGTCGAACAGGAAACTGACCCGACCGCTCCGACACCAATTCTTGATCACCTAAAGGCTGCGCCTGGTCGGCTGAAGAAGCTGCTGAAGAACACCACGGTGGAGTGCGTTAATAATATCTTGGTAGTGCTGAAGACACACTTCCCGCGGATTCCTTGGAGTGTGCTGGTGCAGGGGTCACGACCGACTTCGACGCAGAGAAGCTGCTAGAACTAGCCAGCTAGTTTAATGATATAGCAAAAAACATTGTTAATGAGCTGGACCTATAAATTGAAACTTGTAGTGTATCAAACTATATGATAAGACATGTGATGTAATTGACTTAATGTATGTAGAAAGATAGGAGGCTCCATCCCTCCCTTGGTGTATACGATAGGAAAGCGTGTAGCTGAGGCCTGTAGCCGCTAAGCGTGTAGCTGAGGCCTATAGCCGCTAAGCGCCTAGCCTTTCTTGACCAGCGTCCTGCTGAGAGTGGATCTCAAGCTTGTAGGAGGGATGAACGCAAGGTTGTCTAGGTTTCATGAGCTAGAACTCCGACCAAACGAGTTAGTCGTATTGCCTTGAGAGGGGAAGGAGCAGGATGAAAGGCCCGGAGGTCGGCGCCTAGGGGAAGCCCTCGAGCATGGAAGCGAGTGGTCTATCGAATAGGTCGGATAGCCCCCGAGCGTTAGGAACAGCTCGAGCAAAGGAAATTGGAAGGCAGTAGGTACACAAAGAACCTCGGAGGTTTTATTCATTCAGTAAAAAAGGGGAAAATAGAATACATAGCTTTTAAGCCCTGAGGGTAGAAGCGCCCCGGGTGCTCAATGTTCCATGGATTGGGGATGCCTGAGCCGTCCACCCATTGGAGTTGATAGGTACCTGGCTGGATGACTTCTTTGACGATGAAGGGGCCCTCCCAGGGAGCTGCCAACTTGTGCATGTCCTTGGTCGACTGGATCCTATGAGGCACCAAATCATCAATGTTGAAGGAGCATTCTTTAACGTTCCGATCATGGTAGTGTCATATCTGCTGCTCGTGGCGTGCATGCTGGATGAGAGCCACTACTTAGTGTTACTCAAGGCTGTCAATGTTGACCCACCGACTTGTTTCTGCTTCGCCTTCCTCGTAGTACTGGATGTGTGGGACGCCAAAGGCCACATCGAGGCAAGACGGCCTCTGAGCCGTATACCATGAAGAAAGGTGTGTAGCCGGTAGCCGGACTTTTTTATGTTCGTAGGCCTGTATGACATGGGGTAGTTCGCGTAGCCACTTGGTGGCATACTTGGACGCGTCGTCGAGGGACGGGAGGACCATCCCCTTCGCACGTTCAACCTGTCCGTTGCAGCATAGGCGTGCTACTGAGGTGTAGTACAAATCAATGAGGTTGTCTTGGAAAGAGTCCTAGAACTCGGAGCCTGTGAACTGCTTGCCAAGGTCGGTGATGATCTTGTTTGGAACTACAAAGCGGTGTGTGATCTTTTCCATGAACTGAGCAGCTTTAGCTGACTCGATGTTGGTGATAGCCTTTACCTCAATCCACTTGGTGAATTTGTCAACAGCCACAAAGATGTGAGTGTAGCTGTTGGGATACGAGGTAGGCTACGCTAGCGCAAATCAAAATTTATACCGCGTATAACCAGGAAGAACTGCCGTATAAGGATCACGGGATTACCACTCGACGCACTACTGGTGCGGAAGATGTAGATATGCGTCGGTGCAGTGAAGACGATCACGTAGTCGTACGTAGTCGAACAACGTAGTCGTACGTAGTCGATCACGTCCAGCGGCTCCTCAGCAGCTCGTCCACGTGCACAGCAAGATCGCCTCTGGTGCCGCGGCTCGTCGTCGGCTCGTCGTGGCTCGTCGGCGGCTCGTCGATGGTTCGTCCAAGTGCTGCACAGGGAGGAAGCGTCGCAAGCCGGATTGCTAGATCCGCGAGTTGCAACAGGCGAGGGCGTGGGAGGCGCGGCAAGTGTGTTCAGCCAAAAGGTGTAAACCCTAGGGCGCCCCCACCCCTCTATTTATAGAGGTTCCTGATGGGCCTCTGGATCCGAGGCCCATTAGCACTCCTAAACCTAATCCAACTCGGATCAGATCCGAATTGGGCTTCCAGCCCCTTAAGTGTGTGACCCTATGGGTTCGGATACGTATAGACATGGCCCGAGTACTCCTACTCGGCCCAATAGTCGGTAGCGGCCTCTAGCAAGACGTGCCAACTCCTATACGCATACGAAGATCATATCAGATGAACCATCACAACATCACGTACATGCTATTCCCTTTGCCTCACGATATTTGGTCTAGCTTCAAGCCGACCGCTCTTTCTCGATCCTGTGATTCGGAATCCTTTTGTAGGTTAACTCTTAACCGTACGTAGCATGGCCATGCATTTTCGGATCCGATCACTCGAGGGGCCCAGAGATATCACTCTCAATCAGAGAGGGGCAAATCCCATCTTGATTGACCATGTCTCATAGCATGCTTCTTGACAAACCCGAAAGCTACCTTTATAACTACCCTGTTACGGCGTAGCGTTTGATAGCCCCTAAGTAGGTCGATCCACATCTAGAATACATGCGACAATCTCAGGTCTAAGGACAAAGCGTATATGTTGTTTAAAGAGAGAACTACTTCTCGTGTTGGGTCAGTCCTAACACATGTCTCCACATGTGTCCACATTATTAGTTCAACATCTCCATGTCCATGACTTGTGAAACATAGTCATCAACTAATACATGTGCTAGTCTAATATTCATGTGTGTCCTCACATGAACTCCGACTAGGGACAACTTTAGAATAACCATACAAGTAAAGAGTTTCACATACAATTCACATAATTGCAAATCAATTCAAGTAGCCTTTAATGGATATTCAATGAACACAATATACAAATCATGGATACAAATGGAATATCATCATCATACCTCCAACAGTAGCTGCCTGAGGCAGTCTCTATAGATCTTAATGCCCAGAATATATGCCGCTTCCCCTAAGTCCTTCATCGAAAAACTATTTTTCAGTGAAGTCTTTACGGACTCAAGCATAGGAATGTTATTTCCAATCAGTAATATGTCATCCACATATAAGATTAGAAATACTACAGAGCTCCCACTAACCTTCTTGTAAACACAAGACTCTTCTTCGTTCTTGGTGAAGTCAAACCCTTTGACCACTTCATCAAAACGAATGTTCCAACTCCTAGATGCTTGCTTCAATCCATAAATGGATCTCTGAAGCTTGCATACCTTTCCAGCATTTTTCGGATCGACAAAACCCTCGGGCTGTATCATATACACGTCCTCAGCTAGGTTTCCATTCAGGAAAGCTGTCTTGACATCCATCTGCCATATCTCATAATCGAAATATGCAGCTATAGCTAGAATAATCCGAATGGACTTAAGCATCACTACGGGCGAGAAGGTCTCGTCGTAGTCAACTCCTTGAACTTGTTGAAAACCTTTTGCGACAAGTCGTGCTTTATAGATGTGAACATTTCCATCCATGTCCTTTTTCTTCTTATAGATCCACTTGCACTCTATGGCTTTAACACCATCAGGCGGGTCAACCAAGTTCCAAACTTGATTGTCTCCCATGGACTCTATTTCGGATTGCATGGCACTCTGCCATTTTTCGGAGTCTGGGTCCATCATTGCTTCTGCATATGTCGCAGGCTCATCATTGTCCAACAATAATATTTCTCGCATTTCGCGGAGCCTTGCCGACCTTCGTGGTTGTGGCGGTGCTTCTCTTGCCATGGGTATCTCAACTTGTTCTGCTACGTTAGCATCACTCATTGATTCTTGCCCGATTGGCTCATCTTGAACTTCTTCAAGATGCACTGTCTTTCCACTCTTTTCTCCTTTGAGAAACTCTTTCTCTAGGAAAACCCCGTTCCGAGCGACAAACACTTTGCCTTCTGATCGGTTGTAGAAATAATATCCCAAAGTTTCCTTTGGATATCCCACGAAAATGCACTTATCCGACTTGGGTGTGATCTTGTCCGACTGAAGTCGCTTGACAAACACTTCACATCCCCAAATCTTTAGAAAAGACAGACTAGGAACCTTTCCAGTCCATATCTCATATGGTGTCTTAACTACGGATTTAGATGGTACCCTATTTAGTGTGAAAGCTGCTGTTTCTAGAGCGTATCCCCAAAATGACAACGGTAGGTCCGACTGGCTCATCATTGATCGAACCATGTCTAACAAAGTTCGATTACGTCGCTCGGACACACCGTTTCTCTGAGGTGTTCCAGGCGGCGTAAGTTGTGGAACAATTCCGCAACTCTTTAGATGATTGCTAAACTCGTGGCTCAAATACTCGCCTCCACGATCAGATCGTAAGGCCTTAATTTTCTTGCCACGTTGATTTTCAACTTCATTCTGAAATTCCTTGAACTTTTCAAAGGTCTCAGACTTGTGCCTCATCAAGTAGACATAGCCATATCTACTAAAATCATCAGTGAAAGTTATGAAGTATTGGAATCCTCCTCTAGCCGTCGTGCTCATTGGTCCGCATACATCACTATGTACGAGTTCCAACAAGTCTACTGCTCTCTCAGGAAATCCTGTGAAAGGCGTCTTGGTCATCTTGCCTAGCAAGCAAGCCTCACATGTCTCGTATGATTCAAAATCAAACGAAGTTAGAAGTCCATCAGAATGGAGCTTCTTCATGCGCTTTTCACTTATATGACCCAAACGACAATGCCACAAGTAGGTAGGACTCAAATCATTAGGCCGAGGCCTTTTAGCACTTACATTACAAACAGGTGAACCATCAAGATTTAAAACAAACAATCCATTCACAATGGGTGCAAAAGCCATAAACATATTATTCTTAGAGATCACACAACCATTGTTTTCACTCGCAAATGAATAACCATCCTTCATCAAGCATGAAGGAGACAAAATGTTTCGACTTAAACTAGGAACAAAATAACAATTATTCAACTCCATAATAAATCCTGACGGGAGGTGGAGTTGCATCGTCCCGACGGTCAAAGCAGCAACTCTTGCATTATTGCCCACGCGGAAATCAACTTCTCCTCTTTCCACGCTTCTACTTCTTATCATTCCCTGCATCGAATTGCAAATATGAGCAACCGATCCGGTATCAAATACCCAAGAATTAATAACTGTATCAGCGAGAAATATGTTGTCTATAACATTAACAACAAGCGTACCTGAGGTAGAAGTACTCTTACTTCCGCCGTTCTTCAACGAAGCTAGGTACTGCTTGCAGTTTCTCTTCCAGTGACCAAGTTCATGATAGTAAAAGCACTCTTTATCTGGAGCAGGTCCAGGTCCAGCTTTAACCTTGGGCGGTGGGTTTGGCTTGGACGTTCCAGCCTTGCCCTTCTTCTTCCAAGAATTGCCCTTCTTTTTAAAGCTGGGCTTGTTCTGTATCGCCATCACATGGCTGGTACTAGCGCTTTTCTTGATGTCAGCCTCTGCTGTCTTGAGCATACCACACAGCTCATTCAATCCCTTCTCCGTCCCATGCATATGGTAGTTCGAGATGAAGTTCCCATAGCTAGGCGGAAGAGAGGAAAGAATGAAATCAGTGGCCAACTCTTGGCCCAGTGGGAAGCCTAGCTTCTCGAACCGTTGAGTGTAACCAACCATCTTGATCACGTGTGGTCCTACTGCTGCGCCTTCTGCTAGCTTGCTCTCAACAAAAGCCTTAGACACATTGAACCTTTCAGTCCTGGCCTGTGTTTGGAACATGTCTCTAAGCGCCACGATCATATCGTGCGCCTCATGGTTTGTTTCGAACTGCATTTGCAGCTCGGGTTCCATGCAAGCAAGCATAAGGCAGCTTACTTCAAGGTTAGCATCACATGCTTTCTTGTAAGCATTCTTAGCAGCAGCGGGTGCATCCTCAACAGGTTCTTCTGGTAGTGGGTTGTCTAGAACATCTTCCTTTTTCTCAGCCCTGAGAACAATTCTCAGGTTGCGGATCCAATCCGAGTAGTTTGTTCCATTCAACTTGTCCTTCTCAAGGACCGAACGCAAAGCAAACGATGTGGTGGTGTTGCTAGGTGCCATTTAATCTACAACAAAAGTAATGCAAAATACACTAAGACAAACGTATCCATGATAGAGCAAATTACATTAAACTATTTTAACAGAATCTACTCCCACTAAAATCAATATCCCTCTATTGAAACTTAGTGATTCAGGATCCACAACTAACAAGTCTACTAGTGAGCTTTAGCATCACCGCTAGCAAACGAGGTAGATCGGTAAGCAACTTTTGCTAATCATATCACATATGACTCCTGTTGTTGGGTGACATCTCTATGTCTCGGCGCCCAACCTTTATGCCCCAAGGTCCTTAACCGTTAAGATGACCTCGTTAAGCAAACCAACCCTTATGCGTGTAAGTGTCCGACACAAACCCATCTAGTCAAGGAAAACTAGTGGCACCCTAATTTCATAGACCCACCACTAATTGTACAAGACATGGGACGGTGCAAGTTTTAGTTGGGAGGGCATACTAACTTAAACTTTGTGAGGGATCGTTCTACTTCTAACATCACAGCATGCAGAAAGTAAAACATAAACAGAATAGCATTCACACAGTTGTGACACAGTATGACCCGTTTTTCATATGGTGATCTCCATCTCCATAGAACCTGTTCACCATGGTGATCTCCATCTCCATGTTCCATGTGCGCCATCCTCCTGGTGATGAGTCCTCCAAGAACTAGAGCATGCTATTACGCCTAATAGCTAGTAAAGAATCTAGTAAAGAATCTAGTAATGAAGATTACATAGTTGCTTGGATCATCACAGATTGGTACGCAGACCATTAAATACAATAAAGTCCTGCCATGTTGCCGTACGCGTGACACGCAGGTCACGAATGAGTTACACACATGCATCACATACACACACAAGGGGGCCATACTGATCACAAGATACATCCTGCAAAAGAGAGTTAGGCGTCCTAACGTTCCAAACTTCGGAGGCCCGAAACTCCATCTTCCAAGCCGAATTTGGCAAATCTAATTTCGCCGAAAACGGCAAAGCGGTTGAAATTCACGTGTAACTTTTTCTGTAGATCAATTTTCGTATAGAAATCGCCCCGATCCGAGATCATACCGAAAAGTTACGGCTGATTTACCGAAGAATGCGCATACGGCAAAATCCCGACCCCGGCAGTAGATCCCATCTACCATTGCATATCTAATGCGCCTGGCGTATGACCCTGGATCTCGATTCGACCAATCATATTGATCTTCCCTCACTGCAACTGGATTTACGTGTATCACTTAACTCCGATGGCGGAAACCGACCGGTAGGAGTATGTCGTTACACTACCATTGCAGCAAGGGCACGAAACCAGGACATAGATCAAACAGAAAACTCGCATATCTCCATATGCACACATCCCGAATCCAAAACTAAGCAGCTAAGGCTCTTGATACCACTGTTGGGATACGAGGTAGGCTACGCTAGCGCAAATCAAAATTTCTACCGCGTATAACCAGGAAGAACTGCCGTATAAGGATCACGGGATTACCACTCGACGCACTACTGGTGCGGAAGATGTAGATATGCGTCGGTGCAGTGAAGACGATCACGTAGTCGTACGTAGTCGAACAACGTAGTCGTACGTAGTCGATCACGTCCAGCGGCTCCTCAGCAGCTCGTCCACGTGCACAGCAAGATCGCCTCCGGTGCCGCGGCTCGTCGTCGGCTCGTCGTGGCTCGTCGGCGGCTCGTCGATGGTTCGTCCAAGTGCTGCAGGCGCAACACCTCCAAGGTATCCACACGTGCAGGGAGGAAGCGTCGCAAGCCGGATTGCTAGATCCGCGAGTTGCAACAGGCGAGGGCGTGGGAGGCGCGGCAAGTTGTTCAGCCAAAAGGTGTAAACCCTAGGGCGCCCCCACCCCTCTATTTATAGAGGTTCCTGATGGGCCTCTGGATCCGAGGCCCATTAGCACTCCTAAACCTAATCCAACTCGGATCAGATCCGAATTGGGCTTCCAGCCCCTTAAGTGTGTGACCCTATGGGTTCGGATACGTATAGACATGGCCCGAGTACTCCTACTCGGCCCAATAGTCGGTAGCGGCCTCTAGCAAGACGTGCCAACTCCTATACGCATACGAAGATCATATCAGATGAACCATCACAACATAATATACATGCTATTCCCTTTGCCTCACGATATTTGGTCTAGCTTCAAGCTGACCGCTCTTTCTCGATCCTGTGATTCGGAATCCCTTTGTAGGTTAACTCTTAACCGTACGTAGCATGGCCATGCATTTTCGGATCCGATCACTCGAGGGGCCCAGAGATATCACTCTCAATCAGAGAGGGGCAAATCCCATCTTGATTGACCATGTCTCATAGCATGCTTCTTGACAAACCCGAAAGCTACCTTTATAACTACCCTGTTACGGCGTAGCGTTTGATAGCCCCTAAGTAGGTCGATCCACATCTAGAATACATGCGACAATCTCAGGTCTAAGGACAAAGCGTATGTGTTGTTTAAAGAGAGAACTACTTCTCGTGTTGGGTCAGTCCTAACACATGTCTCCACATGTTTCCACATTATTAGTTCAACATCTCCATGTCCATGACTTGTGAAACATAGTCATCAACTAATACATGTGCTAGTCTAATATTCATGTGTGTCCTCACATGAACTCCGACTAGGGACAACTTTAGAATAACCATACAAGTAAAGAGTTTCACATACAATTCACATAATTGCAAATCAATTCAAGTAGCCTTTAATGGATATTCAATGAACACAATATACAAATCATGGATACAAATGGAATATCATCATCTCTATGATTGCCTCTAGGGCATACCTCCAACAGTAGCTGCCTGAGGCAGTCTTGAAGGGTTCGTCGATATCTAGCCCCTGAATGCCCAGTTCAAGATCTTCACAACAAGATCAACGCCGGCCGCGACGCCCGTACCATCATTGATGGAGAACTGACACCATTTGCACCTTTGGATGAGCTCCTTTGCATCGGCTACTGCTATTGGCCAATAGAAGCAAGAGCGAAACGCCTTGCCAACCAAAGTGCCTGAAGCAGCGTGGTTCCTGCATGTGCCCGAGTGGATATCGTGAAGGAGGTCAATGCCCTCACTTTGCAGAATGCACTTCATCAAGATGTCTGTGGATGCGGCCTTTCTGTACAGCTCCTTCCGATGACGACATAGTTTGCACTACGCCGTGCTAGTTTCTCATGTTCTATCTTGTCCCCTAGCACTAGCTAGTCGGTGATCAAGGCTATGAACGAAGCGCGCCAGTCTTCTTCTGCCTCAATCATCATGACGTCAGTGGGGAGCAAGGTTGGCTAGAGCCTCAGTGCTATCGTTGACCTGGTCCAGGTCCAAAATCTTGATGGAAGGTTTTTGGAGATCTTACACGAACACGCCGATTGAGACTTGTGCACGCTTGGAGCCAAGCTTGGACAGGATGGCGGCAGCGATGTTGTGCTCCCTAGGGACATGGTGGAACTCGAGACCATCGAAGTGTGCCTGAAGTTTGAGGATTTCCGTGTAGTAAGCATCCATGGTCTCCTTGGTGTAGTCCCAGTTCTTGTTGACTTGCTCGATGATGACCTTGGAGTCGCCTTACGCAAGGATGTGCTTGATCCCAAAGGAGATGGCAATGCGGAGAACATGGATGAGAGCCTCATACTCGGCGTTGTTGTTGGTGGCCTTGTAGTGGATCTGGAGAATGTACTTGAGTTGCTCACCTTTGGGGGATATGAAGAGGACCCCCGTGCCAGCTCCTTCGAGGTTGAGGGTGCCATCAAAGTACATTGTCCAGTGTTCCAGCCTCTCCAGGGAGGGTGGCTTCTAGATCTCTTTCCACTCGGCCATGAAGTCGGCTAGGATCTGCGACTTGATCGCATGACGTGGGCAGAAATCGAGGTTGAACTCGCCGAGCTTTATAGACCACTTGACAACTCGGCCATTGACATCCCTATTGTGGAGTATTTCACTAAGTGGGTACAAGGATGCCACCCAGATCTTGTATGCCTAGAAATAATGGCGCAGCTTGCGAGACGAGATTAGGATTGCGTAGAGCAATTTCTGAACCTATGTCTAGTGAACTTTGGAGTCGCTTAGGACCTCGTTGACATAGTAGACCAGTCGCTGCACCATGTGTGCATGGCCGGGCTCTCCGCGTTCCGCAACTAGCACAGTGCTGACAACGTGCGTCATTGCAGAGATGTAGAGTTGAAGTGGTTCTTGGTTGGCTGGGGCCGTCATGACGGGGAGAGTGGTAAGGAAAGCTTTGAGTTCTTCGAGTGCCTTGCGGGATTCATCATCTGTAACACCCTAATTTCAAATTGTGCAATTTAATAAAAGTTGCTAGAAATAGATTCCATGTGTTTAAGGACTCTAAGGTTGCATTTAAATTTCTGAGGCAATTAAATTCTTTTTCAAAATAATTTAATGAATCATAGGAGTTCATTGTTGCATTCATGTTGGTGCATTATTTTTGATTGTTTGAATTTAATCTTGAATTTGTGCAGTTTCCTTTTCCCTAAGGTAGCAAAATTCCTTGTTGGGTATGATTTGTGCAACAAGAGAAAGATTTCCCTCAATACCCTTTTCTTTTCCCTTTTTCATTTCTTCTCCTTCAGCCTGTTTCTCTTTTCTAGCCTGCTTTGTGCCGTGCTCCTCCGCCTTGGCATACTACCATGCCGGCCCAGCTCCGTGCGCCAGCCCGTTTGCACACCTCCGCCTCCCTCTCGCTGACCAATGGGCCCCGCCCATCATGCCCATCCTCCAGTGTGCCAAACCTCTGCCCATCGTATCCATGCTGGACTCGCCCGGGGCTCGCCTTCGCAACCACCGCCTCCAAATCTCCCGCAAGCACATGCATCTGAGCCTTATCTCCTTGGGTCTATAAATACCCCTCCGCCGCCCTTAGCTCCCTCGCCCAAACCCTAGCTCTCGCTCTCTGTGCCGCCGTGCCCGAGCTTTGCCGCTGCCATTGTTCTCCATCTCCGTCGCTCGCCCGCCGACGAGAACCTTGCCCGAAGCAGTGCAAACGGGTAAAGCACTCGCTGGACGACCTCTCGCGCGCTCCTATGCTTTCTCCTTCACGCACGAGCTCATCGGAGATGCTCTCCCCGTCGCCGGAGCTGCGCCCTCACCGTCGGCCTTCGCGTCGCCGCTGCCGCCGCCACGAAAACCACCTCGGCAACCCCCTAAACGCGTTCTCCATGACCTCATCTATCTCCCGGTCAAGCTTCAATCCACAATCGCGCCCGGATGCTCATTTTCGACCAACGCCGATGAGTCACTGCCGCGCGCCACCGCTTGCCATCAGTTCTGCCACAGCCCACAAGTCGTAGAGGTTCCCAGCCGTTAGATCCGGATCCAACGATCGGATCTAATCTGACTGGGTCGGTACTGGTCAACCCGTGTGTGCCGTGTCATTTTGCTAGAAAGCCCCTACATTTCTTGCTTTTTGCGTTGTAGTCCACTTAGTTCAAAAACCTTTAGATTTAGGTCCTATATTCATTCTCTTGAACCCCCTAGTTTCTGCATATTACTACCCGCCATCCAACTTGGCTCTTTTGCGCGTTAAACCTTCAGTTTATACGCATAATTATGTTCTAGCCCTCGGTTTCTTTAAGTTTAGCCCTTGAAAGTTTTAAATCTTTGCCAACAATCCCCTGCATCTTGTTTACTGCATATCTTTACCATCCTGGACCCGTTCAAGTGCGTCTTGTGTTCACGAGTTCATCTTAACACGTAGATTAAATTTTTGAGCTTGTTTTTCTCTATTTATATTGTTTGATATACTATTTCTTATTTTATTTCTTCTGTTTTCTTGTATGTACTCGTGTTATCACGTTAGAGGTGATGGGATAGGAGGTAGGCTATGCTAGTGCAAAACAAAATTTTCTACCGCGTAAACTAAGAAACCTGCCGTATATGGATCACGGGATTACCACTAGATGCGCAGATGCAGAAGTTGATGAAGCACATCGGGGCAGTGTAGTTGATCACATGTCGCCGCAGTGTAGTCGAACATGTCCACGTCCAGCAGCTCCTCAGCAGCTCGTCCACGTGCAGCGGCGTCCTCCTCGCGCGGCGGCTCGTCAAGCTCCTTGTCGGCTCGTCAGGCTCTCGTGCGGCAGCTCGTCCAAGTGCTGCAGATACAACACCTCCAAGGTATCCACACGTGCGGGAAGGAAGCGTCGCAAGATGGACTGTTAGGTCCGCGAGTGCAACAAGACGAGGGTGTGGGAGGCACGGCTACTGCTTGTGCGAAAAGGGATAAAACCCTAAGCCGCCCCCACCCCTCAATATATATAGGGGTCCCTAATGGGCCTCTGGGTCCGAGGCCCATTAGTACTCCTAAATCAGATCCAATTCGGGTCAAATCCTCATTAGGCTTCCAACCCCTTAAGTGTGTGACCCTATAGGTTCGTATACGTATAGACATGGCGCGAGTACTCCTATTCGCCCAATAGTTGGTAGCGACCTCTAGCAAGACGTGTGAACTCCTATACGCACACGAAGATCATATCAGACGAACCATCACAACATCACGTAGATGCTAATCCCTTTGCCTCACAATATTTGGTCTAGCTCCAAGCCAACCACTCTTTCTTGATGGTGTGATTCGGAATCCATTTCTAGGTTAACTCTTAACCTCACGTAGCATGGCCATGCATTTTCGGATCCGATCACTCGAGAGGTCCAGAGATATGTCTCTCAAATAGAGAGGGGCAAATTCCATCTTGACTGACCATGCCTCATAGCATGCTTCTTGACAAACCCAAAAACGACCTTTATAACTACCCAGTTACGGTGTTGCGTTTGATAGCCCCTAAGTAAGTCGATCCACATCTTGAGTACATGCGACAATCTCAGGTCTAAGGACAAAGCGTGCACATTGTGTAAAGAGAGAACTATGTAACTGACGTTGGGTCAGTCCTAGCATATGTCTCTACATGTGCCCACATTATTAGTTTGACAACTCCATGTTCATGACTTGTGAAACATAGTCATCAGCTAATACATGTGCTAGTCTAACATTCATGTGTGTCCTCACATGAACTCCGACTAGGAACAACTTTTAGAATAACCATACAAGTAAAGAGTTTCACACACAATTCACATAATTGCAAATCAACTCAAGTAGCCTTTAATGGATATTCAAGGAATACAATATAAAACATGGATACAATGGAATATCATCATCTCTATGATTGCCTCTAGGGCATACCTCCAACAAGAAGGACCACCACTTGAGGGATTTGAAGCTCAAGACTTCGAAGACTACGAGCAGGAGGAGCAGGTGCAAGAAGGCAAGTCGTGTCCTTGACCACAGCTTTAACCTAAGAACTTTTACTTTTATGTTCAATAACAATCACGCCATGCACTTTAAGTCATAATAATGATGGGACCTAATTAAGGATTTCCTAGTCTTATTTCTTGCACCTTGACCAACCAGGGCTTATTTAATGTTGTGCAGTAATTGCTTAGTTGCTCAACTTGGTGGTATTAATGAACTCAATTATTAATCCTAATTTATTTATGCTATACCTATCTTTAATAGAAGACCATCATGCTTAATTGAAACATGGAGAACCACCCGGGAAAACAGTACAACCACAAGAACTATATGGCTCTTGTCTTGGCTAATTAATTAGGAACTTTGGTTAGTGGGAGCTTTACCTGAAAGGGGCAAAAGGAGGAGACAGTAGTTGGTGTATAACCCAGTCCTCTTAGGAAGGGAGCTTTGCTAAGACCCTATGCCTACTAGGGAGGTTTATGCATTGCGCTAATCATGAAACCTTAGCGATCTATCCTGTCTGGTGAAACTTTGTAAAGGCCTCGTAACGTCCCTATGCAATCACACCTCGGAAGTGTGGTATGGTGTCTAGCTAGCACCGCGTGGTTGGGTCCAAAGTTCTTTGAACTTTTACACGACTTGTGGGTAAAGATGCGCGACCTCTGTAGAGATGAAAAACTGATCAATCAGCCATGCTCACGGTCAAGAGCGGGCTGGATCCTCACATGATTAAATTATCGAAAGGCAAAAATTAAATCATTGTTATTTTTTTGCGGTCATCTCTTTTATGTTCTTGCTTAATATGGGTGGTACAAACTTACATGTAGTAAATGCTAATAGAATTTGACCAACTAAATAAAATGCTGACATGCTATTAAAACCTTAGTCTATCCTTTATTGGCCTTACACTACACATTCCCCACGCTTGTTGAGTACCAACCATAAGTGTACTCACCCTTACTAAACACGCTCCTCAGAACAAGTCAACGCCGTGGAGGTTCTACAAGATTTGGAGGAATACTAGGCGTACATTTCTCCGGTCAGCAGCCTGTGTAGTCGCCGTGCTTATTGAAGATCCGCTGCGAAAATAATAGACTTTTGTGTTATTTGATTTAAAGACTACCGGTCATGTAATAATGTTATACCCTCCTTACGCTATGGCATTGACTTTGATATTCACTTATGTCATCGCATGTGTATTATTTGATCCTAGTATACATGTGATTTATGCATTCAATTTTGCCTTTGAAACCGGGTGTCACATCATCCCACTCGAACCTATCCGCCTTGTTTAGGAGCTTGAGGAAGGACAATCCCTTTTCGCCTAATTTGCTAATTAAGCGGCTGAGGGCCGGCATCATGCCGGTCACCTTCATGATGTCTTTCTTGCTAGCTGGCCTTGACGGGATTGGCTTTGGTGCCGCGCTGGCTGACCATGAAGCCCAGGAGCTTTCCAGACACATTTGCCTAGATCGAGTTTCCAGCGATAGGCCCGGAGGCTGTTGAAGGTTTCTTTGAGGTTGGCTATAAAGTTCTCCTCATCCTTAGTCTTGAAAACCACATTGTCGATGTAGGCCTCGATGTTCTTGTGTAGCTGCTTTGTGAGGTAACCTTGGATTGCCTTATAGTGGGTGGCGCCAGTCTTTTTTAACCCAAAAATCATGGTGTTGTAGTAGTAGATGCCGAAGGGTGTTATGAACGCCGTTTTGTCTTGGTCAGCAGGATCGACGACAATCTGGTGATAGCTCGAGTAACAGTCGAGGAAGCACAGCAGGGTGCTCCCAGCTGTAGAGTCTACGACCTGGTCGATGCGTCGAAGAGGGAAGGGATCCTTAGGGTAGTGCCTGTTGATGTCAGTTTTCTTTTTTACAAGGACTAGATTAGCTAACTAGTAGGGGTGCTTACATTCACGGATGAAACTAGTAGCGAAGAGCTTATTGAGTTCTACCCTAATGGCCTCCTTGCGATCTTGGGCAAAACGGTGAAGCTTTTACTTAACCGGTCTTGCGGTCTTGCTCAAGTCCAAAGAGTGCTCAGCTAGCTCCCACGGGACAGCGGGCATATCGGATGGCTTCCACGCGAATATGTCCGAGTTGTCCTCGAGGAAACTGGTGAGATCCAATTTGGCGGAGAGGTCGGAGCCTATGAGGGCCATCTTGGAGGGGTCTTCCAGGGAGAGATAGATCTTCTTGACCTTTTGGTTGGGCTACAGCACTATGGGCATCGACTCCATCTCTAGGATCATGAGTTGGGTCTGGTCCACCTTCTGGGCCTCAACGAGCATGGCGGTGGCTTTGGCTGAGTACTCCAGAGCTTCCGCGAGCTGCACCGCCTTCACATCGCACTTGTATGATGTCTCAACATCATCGTAGATGGAGAGGACACTGTTGGGAGCCGACATCTTGTGGACGAGGTAGGTGTGATGTAGAATCACCATGAACCTCGTGAGCATGGGCTTGCTAAAGATGCCATGGTAGGAAATCTTGAAGTTGGCCACCTCGAAGGTGAGATACTCCGTACAGTAGTTGTCGGGCGTGCCAAAGGTGATTGGAAAAATATCTTGGCCAATAGGATAGGCTCCTTTGCCGGGTACGATGCTGTAGAAGGGGTCTTCATAGGGCTGGAGGCGGTCAAAATTTGCACTTCAGGGTTTTGGTGAAGATGATGTTGAGCCCACTGCTGCCGTCAATTAGCACCTTGGGGACGAGAGCCCAATCTATGGTTGGGCAAACCACGAGTGAGTAGGACCCGGGATGTGGAATGTGTACCCAATGATCTTCCCTGGAGAAGGTTATGGGCATTTCTAACCACCGCAGATACTAGACTTGCCATATGAAGATGAAGTGAACCTCTCGCTGCTACAACTTGTGCTTGCAGTTGCTGCAGAACAACTTGGGGCCGCCCACGATGATGTTGACCTGACAGTTCGGTCACTGGAACTCCCTGTTCTGGTTGCCGCCAGCCCAGTGGGCGTTTCGGTTTGGCTGCTCGCGGCACTCCTCTCTCTGCTGATCATCGCGGTCATCGCGTTGGCAGTTGTGGCGGGCAGCGCGATCATCACGGCGATGGTCACGGTCGTTGCGGTGGCAGTGATCATGGCAGAGGTTGTCATGATGATTGTCATCCCTGCGGTAGTTGTTGCGGCGAGGTCACTTGTACTACACCAAAGCGCCGAGCTCTTTCTTGAGAACTGTGCAGTCCCGAAGATTGTGACGTGCATCCTTATCGAAGGGGCACGGAGCGTTCAAGGTGTCATCAAACTCTTCCCGGAGGAAGGTGGTCAGCCTGGCAGGGTCGGCTTTAGCAGTGAGGACCTCAGGGGCCCTTTTTGGAAGTTGGGAGGACTCTGATCGTATTTGGTGCTCCTCATAGGTTGGCACTTCATGGTCATCATTCTAGCGATGCTTGCCACCCTGGAACTGTACTTGCACTGCCTCCGGTGTCATCCTGAATGTTGACGACCTGCATAGCCTACCCGACCTTCTTGGGGGTAGCCTCATACAGCTTGCAGAACATGTTGCTGTTGGACATGCTGGAGCAGAAGTACCAGATGACATCACAGTCATTGACACTGGCCAGCCTGTTGTGGTTCTCGAAGAAGCGGTTTATGTACTCTCAGAGAGTTTTGTTCTTTCGCTAGCGAACATGCCCAAGGTTCTCCATGTTACCAGGTCGACTGTAGGTAGCCTAGTAGTTCTGGGTGAAAGCCCTAGCGAGCTGACCCCAGGAGTCGATGCTGCTCGGCATGAGGTTCTCTAACCACAGGAAAGGGGCGGGAGACATCACTAGCGGGAAGTAGGCGGCCATTTGGTAGTTGGTGCCATTGGCAACCTTCACCATAGTGTTGTACGTCTTGAGCCGATATGGTGGGGTTGGAGCGGTCGTCGTACTTTTCTTTGATAGACGGTTTGAACAAGGTAGGCCACTCAATGGCCCTAAGGCGGAGAGTGAACGTGGTGAAACCATCAATTGCCATATTGTCTACATCCTCAAGATTTTACTTGACGGGTGGTGCCCTAGGGCGTCCACCGTTGTTGCGCCTGGGTGGGATGTAGGCGTCTTCAGGGGCACCGTACATGCTGTCGTAGTCAGTACGCCAGAGCATATCATCTTCTTGGCGTCGACAGTCCTCCCATTCTGCATCGTGGTCTAGCCTGCTAGGAGCGCTGTAGTCATGGTCGTACTCTGCGCGGTCGCAGAGCTTAGCTTCTTCCCGCTCTTGGTGGTGGTTGTTGAGGTTAGCGCGTACGGTGCACTGGTCGCGTAACTCCTCACGGAGGTCATGTTGCCAATCTTGTCTCCCACGATTCTCACCATTAGCTCTCCTACCACTGTGGCGGTTGTCGTGGTTCTCGAGTTGATGGGCGTTGTTGGCGGGTGGATTGGCGGGTTGCTCCAACTCCTCTTCACGGATGGGCTCCAGCCCACCTCCCATGCGGTTGTCGTGGTCGCCTCGGTGATGACCAGATCTGCTATGAGCGGAACGGCTTCGAGAGTGCCAGGTAGATGTAGACCAGGACTATGCTGACCGGCTGTGGGCCCATTCTTCGATCTGGGTGCTGGCAACACGGATACATGCCCGGATCCGCCGGATTGGCTTCGAGTCTGGAAGGTTTTCCAGGTCGGCGAAGGTAGCCCCTAGGTTATCCTAGGGTGTGGTGAAGATGTTATGGCCGGCCCTCTTGAGGTTGGCTTGTAGGTTGCGGGAATGCATAGGGTGCCTGCGTCTGCCTCAAGCACCGTCCTGGTCAGCATTGTCACCATCATTGGCGCGTGGTTGGTTGGCATTCGCAACGGGCGGTGGTCGGCGCTGGATGCCTGCTGCCTTGGCTCCCGTGTTAGCAGCAGGTTGTTGGCATTGCTGGGTAACGGCTTGCTCCCATTGGTGTTGGACTCCACGGTCCTGGTTGGTTCTTGGCTTTGCGACCTACTTCCTAAGAAGAGTATCCCTGGATGGATCATCGGCGGAGACCACGAAGGCTTTGCGATCTGGCATGGTGGAGTTGCTCTCGACGTCATCTCCATAAGGGTTCGGAGTGAAGATGATGCGGGGGATCTGGAACTCACCACACTCTGGAAACTGGGCGGGTTCAGGTGGGTCTTCAGATTGGATCTAAAGAGACTACGTGAATTTCACGGAAATCATGACAGCCAAGTTCCTCAGACGAAAGGGGACGCGGGAAGGACCCTGCATCAACCTTGTTGAGCGTAGCTCCCTCTCAAAGAGGTCGATGCACTCAGAAATCGTGTTGCTAATGCGATCTAGCCCCGCGATTAGGTCGGAGGGCGTGGGTGGGCGGGTCGTATCAAGGATGTTGGGAATCCTCTCGGAGAGGGAGAGATCGCCGACCTATTGGGCAAGTAGAGTGAAGATCCTTGGGTGAAGACCTTGCTCCATCGAAGTAGATCCAATGGATGCTGAGCTGGCGGCGGACGCCAAGTCGATGAGGAAGGCAGTGAAGTCAGAGTCCACCAGCATGCTCCCAAAGCGGAGCTGGATCGAATTGGTGATGAACTCCTTCATGCTCTCGGGGAAGATGACACCATGGGGATATGCCATCGAGCTCGCGGGGGAGGATCTCACAATCACCCCTACATGGAGCGCCAACTGTCGGACTTAGTAGCCTAGCAGTCTGCCAGGGGGTTACCCAGGTGGTTGATTTGTAGGCTGGGAGGATTATGAGACCAAGAACTCACAGGTGATCTCGAGAACATGAGGGTTTAGACAGGTTCGGGCCACTAGAGAGTAATACCCTACATCCATTGTTTTGGTGGTTTGTATTACTTTGCCCTAGGGAGGCACTCTTGGCCGCCTTATATAGGCTGATGACCTAGGGTTACAAGTCGGTCTGAATCTAATCTAGTGAATTGTTACATGGAGAGCAACTCGAGTCGGTTTACAACAAGTATCCTGCAATATCCGAGTTGATATGAATCGCCTGGCCTCCTTGACTTGTGCTGCAAGTATCTTTACGTCCATGGCCCACACGTTCTGGTTGAGCGGGCCCACTTTTCAGGACCCAAGGTTGCGATGCCTCCTAGAGTTGGCTATTTACGTTAGCTCATCACACTCTCAACTTTCCTTTTGGGACTAAAGTCCTAGAGCTACCATGCCACATGCATGGTACTCTAAATTGGCCTGCCCCAACTGGCCATGGAAGGTTTGTAGAGGTCTTTCCATGAGCTCCAAGTATTTTATCTGTGTTCCTCGTGTCCCAAACCATCTCTAGGAATTTTCAAGAATTTTTGAGAGTTTTGGTAGTATTTTTGGTTATTTAGAAGTGATTTCAGGATTTTCTAAAATTGTTTTAGAATTTGAAATTAATTGCTGAAATTGGAAAAAGTAGGAAAATAAACCCTTACTCCAACCTAGTCCATAAATACTGTCCAGTGATCTCCTTAACATCCATTTTCCAACCCCGCTAATTCCACCTCCTTTCGACAACCCTAACTCCAGCAAATCGACGCCGAACGTCTGCATATGCTCAACTCCAGCGAGCTTTTGCGATGAGAACTTCGGCGAGCAAATCTTGCAAAATCATAAGTCCTTGTCGATGGTGAGCGCACCATCGTGTTGGTGTCATCGTCGACATTCCGTTTTACCACTTCGGTGCGAGTTTGGTCGCCGTTCCCCGACGATTCCTTGTTTTCCTCTCTCCTTCTATTTCTGGTCGTCGGCCATGGCCATGGCTTTACCTCCCGAGCTTCCCCGCAATGCTCGCGCAGCCCCTGGGCGCTCGCGCCCACACTTGCGGCTGCCTACTCATGGAGCCTTTGCGCCGCCTCACCCCTTTGCCGCGCCACTTCCAGTGCTTCGCCTCCTAGCAGGCCGTGTTGCGCCCCTGCCTGTGCACTAATAGCCCTTGCGCCTCGCGCTTGCCCAACCATATCTTTCACGATTTAGCTCCGTTTTGAGTGATTCTTTCGCTCACGTGTTCATCTTAACATGTAATCCCTCCATTCTTAAATTTATGTTTGACCACCAATATCTATTGAGCGAGTTAGTTAACTAAAGTAAAATATGTATCATTATGTCTATTGTCAAATGAACTTCAGATTTAACTTGTAGGTTTATCTATTTGCAAAAATATTTGTAGAAAATATGAATAGTCAAACAAATAAAAAAAGTTGACAATGTCATATATTTAAGAACGCAGGGAGTAGATTAGTTTTGTACCGCTTTTCAGTGCTCTTAATGATGTTTGGTGTACTGTTTCTTATTTTATTGTATTGCGTTCTTTGCATGTGTTTCTGTGATGCGTAGAGAACGTGCCGTTTGAGGTTTTTCCTAAAGATCTAGGCCTTGAAGACTCTGAGCAGCAGTAGGCTTAAAGGAAGGCAAGTGTCATTGTACTTTTGTCCTAATGATCTTATTGAATCACTATTGCATTTGCTTGCTTTTAATTTGATGGGGCCTATCAATGTTTGCTTTGTTTTTATGATCATTCCTTGTCAACTTGGGTTTGTCTTTCCGTCGGGTAGCTATGCTTAGTTGCAATAGCTTGGGTTATGGTGGTTTAATGAACATGAAGATAAACTTATTTTATTTATGCTATAGCTCTGGTTAATTACAATAATATCATGCATTAATGGAACATAGAGCGACCACCTAGGAAAACAGTGCAACCACAGGATCTAATGGGCTTTGGTCTTGGCTAATTAATTAGAGACTCTAGTCTGGGATAATCTTACCGAAATGGCAATAGGGGAGGCATTTATGGGGTACAACCCAACCCTCACGCTGATCTGCTCTAAGGTAGCTTCGCAGTCTTGAGAGAGGTTTATGCTCTGCTTCGACCTGAAACCTTAGCGGGTTACCACTTACTAGGGAATATTTGTAAAGGCCTCCTAGCGTCCCTATGTAGTCACACCTTGGTAGTGTGATAAGTTCCTGGCCCGCACAACATGGTTGTGTCTAAAGTTTTTCTGAACTTTTACACGACTTGTGGGTAAAGATGTACAACCTCTGCAGAGCGTCTAAAACTGATCGATCAGCCATGCTCATGGTCAAGAGCGGCCTGGACCCTCACATGATCATTGAACTTGAAGATGGACTTAAATCGTGGTTACGGTCACTTTTGGAAAACACGACTTTAGTCTTGGATAGGGCCATAGAAGGGGGGTCGTTTATGATATGAACCCGCTAGGGGTGATTCCCGATCTTTCGATGAGAGGCGTGGGATAACTCGATTGGTGGATGGAGACGACGTTCACGGCCCGACTACAGCCTTCCAAGCTGCGCCTTAGCAACCGATACACCACCTCCAATGGCTGCCGCGATCTTGTGGAGCGCGTCACCCGGCCACTAGGGCACTCGTCCTGCAAGCAATCGAAGAACAAGCAAGAACAAGTATAACAAGCAACTCAATTGCAAATATAGAGATGGAAACAAATCTGAAATCACAAAGTTGGGGTTCCGAATCGAGTAGAACGGATGGTCTAGTCGACACACGCGTCTACAAGGAAGTAGCAATGGCTAAACTTTCAACAAAACAAAACCCAATCTGTTCATGGCGGCTCTAATCCTTATTAATACCTAGGAGGACGACCAGGGGGGTGTTGGGGTCGTGCTCCAACCCTAGGACACGTCCCTAATGGACCCAACTTGATACACGGCCCATCGGGCCAAAATAGGGCGACGCAGCACCTGTGGACAGAAAACCTCTCGGTATTATTTCGATGATTGCGGCCGCCTCAGAATAGATATGGACATGAGTCCGGATCCATATGAAAATAGACTTCATAAGGATTCCAAGGAGTACTTGAACGCTCAAAACGGAGTCCGGATGAGTTCGTGGCGGTCGTTGCAAGTTGGGCCAGAACTGTAGTCCGAATCCAGCACCAAAACGTGTTGGATTGGATCTCTTTCTTTCCTTGGGCCAAAAGTGACGTGGTGGCCTGGTGGAGGACGTTAGGAATACTTGGACTTGGCCCCCAATCTACTTCTTTGGTCCTCCATGCCTTCCATGTGTGTTTAACACTATTTTTGATCCATGTATGTATTTCTGAAATTGACAACGAATACACATCATGGTGCAGCATCAATTCATCAAATGTATCACATATAATTATGATAAAGAATTGTTTCACCTCTGAGTCAAAAGATACTAATATGGTTGTATCCGAGCATGTGATGTCCTCATCATTTTAGTCCCGAGTCATTCACCCGAGACTAAAGACCCCCTCTAGTCCCAGTTGGTAAAACCAACCGAGACTAAAGGGGTGGCCCCGCAGGCGCAGCACGCGCCCCTTTAGTCCCGGTTGGTCTTACCAATCGGAACTAAAGTGGGTACGTGCATGCGTCTGCATAGCGCATGCACGTACCCCTTTAGTACTTAAGACTTTTTTTAAAATTCTTTTCCATATTAATATTGTATGCGAGTCGTATATATATTTCATGACAGTAATATATATTTATATATATATATACAATTCATAATATAATATACACATCAAACTAGTATTTATACAATTACTATATATATAGTAATTTGTCCTCTTCATTCTTAGGATCCTCCCATCGTGGTGTTGCTCGGTACGGCTATTGAACATCCATCATAATAAAATTCTCCCACGGGATTTATCACCTCGTCCACCTGGAATCTTATGAGATCTTCACATATGCCAAAATCCTCTCCTTCTCGAAAAGTCTTTCTTGAATCTGCCACATCAGCAATTTGGAAATATGTGAATGTTACATGAACAATTAAATATAAGGAGCTAGAAAACAATTAATTATTAATAGTTTTATTTTACGTACATCTAGATCATGCGACGACAGCACCTTGCCATGCACAAACCTATTCGTGTGCTCACAGACGTAGTATCCATATAGAGTATTACCTTCTTCCTGTCTCAAGAACTTTAGTGGGAAAAAACACGTTATGAAATATTCATGTTATAGAATGTACAAAATGTGCAAACTTCATACGTACCAGGAACTTTGTATTGAATGTAAGTTTTTCTTTGAATTCACCATGGTGAGCCTTAAGGAATCATTTCCATGCACTGCAGATTAAAATAATATCAGGTGAAAATTTAGGAAACAAACTTTTGCATAGAGATAAAGGTCCAGAAGTATTACGAGTTTAGCATGTCTTGAATATCTTGGTACTCCGCCGGTGGTTTCCTCAATGAATCGAACACAATAACGTGGCTTTTATCAATCATAATTATTAGGAGAATCCTGTGGAAACTGTGTACATAAATGTTCATATTAGAGCTAACTAACATTAGTTAGGTAAGGAAAAAGAAAATGAAAATAGACGGTACCCACACTTATTAAAGTTGTATGGCAGTAGTATGTATTCCTTATAATTTTGTTTCTCCAAGAAATTGTATACTGCCTCCAATGTTTTCTTTGGTTGATCCCATATCTGCTTTTGGTTAACGAGCGATGGATCCATGAAGCCAACATTGAAGTACGATTCTCTGCGGCACCTCTAAATTAGCATCCAACATAAAATCGAAGACAAAGTTAGTAGGGTGACGCAGACACTTACAGAACCCAGGCGCTGATGAGAGAGACATCAAGGGCATCCTGATGGTACACTTCATATATATCCTTGAATTTCATCCATAGGAATTTCTCACCTGTGTCTAAAAAATCAACCGGTTTAACCCGAAGGGCGACCATGAGCCTATCGTTGGCAGACTACTCCATGAACCATTGATGGAATTCATACATATTTGTGGAGAGCTTCCATAGAGCCTTACTAGAGGGTTGCCTACCTCAAAGGGCCATTTAGGTACAATTGGCACTGGAGCTAGCGGTTCAACTTGCCCTAGAACTTCACCAAGCGACATACCTGTATCTTGCATAAATCTAATGACTCTGTTTTGTTGTTCTAAGGGTATTACAGCTATAGTTTGAGCGCTTTTATCTGGTAAATCCCCGAGCTGGGGGAAAGTACGACTGGAAGACAACACTCCTCGCCATTTTTCCTTCTGATCAGACTTCACTAACAAACGCTCATAGCTCAATAGTACGACCATGTTTACTTCTTTTGACATGCCAATAAATTTTTTTAATTTTGCTGGATCTATTGGTGGCTCCATATCCTTTGCTTTTATTTGTTCAGCACATGTTTTAAAGAACTCCTTCACTGTTGCTTGCGGTACCTCCCGCAATTCCTCAGTAGTCATATCGGCTGGTAGCTTCTAAATGGGTTTAGACTTCTTTGTTTTCTTTGGCTGCCTTGACTTGGAAGGCGACGGTCGCAGTTTCTTTAGAGGTGTTGCAGGTTCCTTGCTCGCCGCGGGTCTTAGTCTCGGCGACAGTGATCGGGGAGGTGTGTTGTGGTCATCATCGCTCGCACCACCAGGATTTGATGGAGATGGAGATGGTGATCGAGAAGGATGCGACGATCCCGATGGTGACATCGGTCCTGGAGGTTTATGTCCTGGAGTTGATGGTCTTGAGTTCTGAGGAGATGGCCACTGTAGGGAATCTACAAGGAGAAATGATGTCTCGTTGCTGGGGATGATGATGTAGCGTTTGTGCCATAGAATGATCTCCTAGTGTCCTTTCTCCATCACCTCCCGGGAGGTCGAGCTCTAGGCCTTCATATTGACTACCACAAATCTACTCTCGGCCAACGCTGGAGTAGCCAGGTGGAATCTTCATGCCATGGCTTGTCTGCCCTGGCAGGATTGGTAAAGCACTCCCGTACGTAACATGTGCATATAGGATAAATAAAGAAGTTATTAAACTCCCAAGGCATGGATAAATTGAGAAGATTGCATAAATTATATATATGTATACCTTAACAGTGATGTTGCCGAATGGTCTATACAGCTTACATGAGGTACGCTGAGTGATGTCATCCACAGGGTACCGTTGGTTGTCCACGGGTAATCTTGGCATGTGCTCATCATGGACCCCTGTGGAAGCACATATGCTTCAGCGTTGAGAAGGGCTACCGACGTTGGGATCCGGTAGTGCTCCAGATTGGGCCATCTCAGTAACTACTAGGGCCACTCAACGATTAATTTCTTCCCGCGTTCTTACTTCTTGTGAATGCACATTGGCTTCTAACATGTGCCGTCAGCTGTCCTCTTGCTGTTCCGTTCTTCGCTTGCAGCTTATGTGCATGTCGATGTCCCTACGGAAAGCGAACTTCCACGTAACGACCCCGTAGCCTCAGCAACATCCTAGGCGTTTGGATGTTTGTTGGAGCTAGGCTGTTTCCAGCAGACCAGCAACTGATCCGTTTTAGTTTAGTTTGTTACATTTTATTGTTTTTATGGTTTTCATGTAGTTATATGTGCGTTTGATTCTAGTGATCGTGCTCCATTGGCTCAGGTTGCCTCCATGAGCGTAATACAAATTCTTCGATCAATCGGGCCAATCAATAGTTTCTAGTATGGTACCTTGATTGAATAGGTCTTGTTTATCTTTTTCCATTTGGGAATTGCAATCATGTAACCACCTCGCCCAAGACGATGATGCTACTCCTTCTTTCTAGCATTGGCAATGTTGATGCAAACCTTATTCGCACTACATTTTCTCATCTTGTATGCCACAAATGTGTTCCAGTGGTCCCTTAGTTTTGGCGACTCATTGAAATCTAGAGTTCGGCCTTTCTTGATAAAGTTGGCATCTAGATTCTTCTTGAAGGTCTGGAATTGGGTTGGCATCTTTTTCAGCATCCACTCTTTCACATCTTTTTCTTCGACACCTTCAGGAAGTGTGAAGTGTTTCTTGACATCTGCCCACAACATATACTTTTGTGTCTGCGGGAGCATGAATGGAACATCTTGTTTACCCTTCCATTCTCTAATGCTGATGGGCACGTTGTCCCTTACAATAGCCTTGCACCGACTCACGAACTTTTTAGCCACATGTTTAGGAGCAATTAGCTTGCCCTTTTCCATCACTTCCGTGATGTGAAGCCTTTCCTCCATAATCTTGGTATGACCTCATGGCTTGTTTTGCTTCATTGATCCAGAGGGCTAATAGTTCAAGATTGATAAATTAGTACATAGTAATAATGAATATGAAATTATAGATGGGTTAAAATAATGAAAATGATATATAGCTCGCCGGTACCTTCCGTGACGGCAAGGCTTTATTCGGCATTGTCATCAACGTGGTGCTTGGGCTCATCATTGCCATCACTGGACATGTTGAGCAACATGTCTGCCTGGCTACCCTCATCCTCGGTGTACGTTATTAGAACATTGGAGCCACTACCACCAGCAATAATCTCCTCCATTATATACCTTGCATCCTCTTCATATCCCATCTCAACTAATTTAAACACACATGAAATCATAGATAAATTAAATTAAAAATTGTATCATAGACTTTGATGTAGCATCAATGAATCATTCAGCATCAAAGTTTGATTTTGTTGATTTCATGAAACCAAAACATCACTATTCTAGTGGTTGAATGAAGCAGTGCATAAACTATAATAAAAAAATATATTCAAATTTTGGTTGTACATATATGCTGTTATGCATGAATATTTGGATGAGCATAAAAAACATTTGTGCCAGTTTGTCTAGCAATATTCTAGTCTTCTACATTTATCATCAGGTTAAGTGAGTTTATATTGGTTTTCGTAATGGAAGGTTCCACTTGGTCTGTCTCTTAAAGTTTGACTGTAACATATGGTTGATTTGTTTTTTAAATTAACGTCCACATTTCAAATAGGTTCAGGCGCACGGATGGCGGGGGCAGCGCTCGGATGTAAGGGCGGCACGCGGAACGACATGCTGGGGCGGGCTACAAGGTGGGCGCGACGGTGGGGGTCCTGGACGGTGGCAGGGAAGGGGCGTGGGTGAAGGTGGGGTGTGCGAATCGACGGCGAGGGTCTTGGATGGGGCGGGCAACAACAACAATGGCAAGGGTGGACGGAGGCGGGGGGAGCTCGGATGGTAGGCAGGCTGGGGCACCGTGGGTGACAGCGGCCGGGGCAAGCGGATGGCGGCTGGGTGGTAGATGGGAGCGAGCGGACGACAGCAGCCAAGGCAGGCGGATGGTGGTAGGGTGGTGGACGGGAGACGAGCGGGCGCGGGGCAGCGGATCGATCTAGTGGAGTGTGTGGGAGACGAGGCATAAGGGAGAAGGGGCGTGTCTTAACCCTCCTAGTCCTGGGTTGACTTTGCAACCGGCACTAAAGGGCCTTTAGTCCTGGTTGCAAATTCAACCCAAGACTAAAGCCTCACCCCCCCCCCCCCCCCTTAATCCTAGTTGCAATTTGCAAGGGTGCTTTTCCCGTAGGAACTGAAAACACACCCTTTAGTCCCAGTTCCCAATTGCAACCGGGACTAAAGGGTGTGCCTTTAGTTCCCGGTTGACTTTGCAATTGGGACTAAAGGCTCTTTAGTGGGGTTTTGCATTTCCCGCTTGTTTTCAGTTATTTTCCACTTTACATATTTTGAACATGAAATTATATTAAATTAGCAAGTATATTTAAAATAAGTTTAAATCAGTCATTAATTCTATATTAGTTGATTAAGTTTTCAAAATAATTATTTTGATACATCACTATCATCAACAAACTCTTCAATTAAATAATTTCAACGCGCAAAAAATGCAATTGATGTATGTGGTTAAGTTAACATTGTTTATATTGATCAAATAAATGTTCACCATAGAGATTACAATAAAATTCAAAGGTTTTGATGGCCATAGAGCATTACATAAAGGTTAACCATATTTAGTGCATTACAATGTAATGTTAAAAAACTTCTTGTTGATGAAAGTTCTTTGGTCATGATCGTGGTGCAAGTACGGAGCCTCTTCTTTGGCTAGGTTCATGCTTGGGTCAACTTCAAAAGCGAATGGAGGCATATCATCAAACTGATCATAATCATCTGACTAGTCTGTTTAATCCTCGACTCCCACGATTTTTCTTTTATCTGGAAGAACTATGTGGCGCTTTGGCTCCCTTTCTTTATCTTCTGAATTTTTCTTGGGTTTGCTAGACATGTCCTTCACATAGAAAACCTGGTGCACATCATTAGTAAGGACGAATCGTTCATCATTGTATCCAGTCTTGGTCAGGTCCACTATTGTCATTCCATACTGATCTTTCATTACGCCACCTCCAATTAGCTTCACCCATTGGCAGCAAAACAGAGGGGTGTTCAGCGGTCCGTATTCAAGTTTCCTGATCTCCTCTATGAAACCATAATATGAGTCCCTGCTCCTGTTTGTGTCTATGGCATCAATGCGGACACAACTATTATGGTTGGTGCTTATCTGGTCTTGGGCTCTCGTGTAAAATGTATAACCATTTACCTCGTAACCTTGGAATTTCACGATTATGCTAGTAGGTCCCCTGGCTAACCAAGCGTGTTGTTCATGAATCACGGAGTTACTCATAAGGTGTTGACGCAACCAAGAGGTTCATATCCATGTGATTATATATAATCCACGCATCAGATTTCGTCGAGTATTAGGAAAATAAAATCCGCTTGTGCTCCTCGATATACTAAGCCACAAAGAATGACTGTTGCAAAACAGTGAAGTGTGCTTTCTGGAATAAATTAGTATCATTGCTCAAACTTGATTTCCTTCCAAGGGTGCCCGTTCCGTGCAACCTCCCCTTGTGGCATCATGTTGGAACCCCAATCGAATTAATTGAGTCAATAAAATCAACACAAAACTCAATGACCTCTTCTGCTCCATATTCCTTGGTGATGCTTCCTTCTGGACGGGCACGATTAAGTACATAGTTTTTTAGAATGACGTGAACCTCTCGAAAGGTCACATATTGTGCAGGAATACTGGACCAAGAATAGTAATCTCATTGACTAGGTGAACTAGGAGGTGCGTCATAATATTGAAGAAGGATGGTGGAAATACCAACTCAAAGCTGACAAGACATTGTACCATATTGTTCTGTAGCTTTACTAGCTTGGTTGGATCGATTGCCTTCTGCAAAATCACATTGAGAAAGAAGCATAGCTTTACGAGTGCCAATCGTACATTCTCTAGTAGAATACCCCTCAGTGTAACCGGAAGCAACTGGGGTATCAACATGTGGTAGCCATGGGCCTTGAGATTTGTGATCTTCTTTTCTTTCATATTTATTATTCCCTTTATATTCAAGGAGTACCCAGACGGAACCTTAATACTATTCATGCATTCAGACATGGTATCCTTTTGTTCCTTGTGGAGAGTGTAATTGGCATGATGTAAGTAGTGCTATCTGTTATCTCCCTTTTCTGATTGTAGGTCATCTTGTTGCTTCATACATTTCAGGTCTTGTCGTGCTTCCAATGTATCTTTTGAGTTCCCATAACAACCCATGAAGCCTAGCACGTTCATGCAAAGATTTTTGTTAGGTGCATCATATCTATTGCATTGCGGACCTCTAGGATTTCCCAATAAGGTAGCTCCCAAAATATAGACTTCTTCTTCCACATGGGTGCACGTCCGTTATCATCGTTCGGAATAGGTTCGCTACCAAGACCCTTTCCAAAGAGTACGCTTACATCCCTTATTATCTCAAATACACGCTTTCCATTATAGTGTGCATGTTTTTTACGATAATCTGGCGCCCCTTTGAAATGCATCCCTTTCTTTCTTAACGGGTAGTTACCAGGAAGAAATCGATGATGGCCCATATACATGACCTTCCTATAGTCTTTCAAATACATACTATCTGTGTTGTCTAAACAGAGGGTGCATGCTCGATATCCCTTATTTGTCTGTCCTGAAAGGTTACTCAATGCAGATCAATGCTCGTAGGTCAAAGCTCTCTTGCTTATTATCATCCTACAAATGTACACATTCTTCCTTCCAGAGCAGTAAAAGTTCATCAACCAATGGTCCTAGGTACACGTCAATATCGTTGTCAGGTTGTTTTGGGTCTTGGATAAGCACTGACAGCATAATGAACTTCCGCTTCATGCACAGCCCAGAAAGAAGGTTGAACATACATAGGGTAATAGTCCAAGTACTATGACCACTACTCAACTCACTGAATGGATTGAATCCATCAGTACTTAAACTAAACCTTATGTTCCTTGCATCACCTTCAATGTCCGAAAATACTCTATCAATTGATCTCCATTGGACCCCATCCGTGGGGTATCCCAATATCTCATCTTGCTTGCATTCTTCTTTGTGCCATCACATCAACTTAGCATTTGACTTGTTTCTAAACAAATGCTTCAAATGTGGTATTATAGGGAAATACCACATCACCTTTGCAGTAACTCTCTTCTTGGGAGGCTACCCCTCGACATCACCAGGATCATTTCGCCTGATCTTATACCGTATTGCTCCACAGATAGGACAAGCATCCAATTTCTCGTATTCATCATCACGATAGAGGATATAGTCATTAGGGCATATGTGTATCTTCTGAACCTCCAATTCTAGAGGGCAAATAACCTATTTAGCTTCATATGTTGTGGACGAAAATTCATTATTCTCGGGAAGAATGTTCTTTACAATTTTCAATATCCCCTGAAATGCCTTATCGGACACACCATTTTTTGCCCTCCATTACTGCAATTCTAGTGTGGTACCCAGTTTTTTATGCCCCCGCTTGCAATCTGGGTACAATAATTTTTTGTGATCATCTATCATGTGCTGCAACTTTCTTGATTCCTTCTCAGTTTCACAATCTCTGTGTGCATCCTGTAGTACCTGACCAAGATCATCAATAGGGTCATCTTCTGCAAACTCATCTTCATCAGCCTCGCCCATTTAGTATCTACAAAAGTTTGGCCTGCAGCCCAGTCCGGAATGTTGTTATCATCCTCCTCTTCTTCGTCGTCTTCCATTATAACCCTTCTTTTGCCGTGTTTGGTCCAAATTAAATAGTTAGCCATGAAATTGTATCTAAATAAGTGGTTCTGAACAATCCCTAAGGAAGAGTAGTCCTTATTGTTACTGCATTGGAAGCATGGATAACATATGAATCCATTCTTTGGCTTGTTGGCTTTGACCCCTTCGAGAAAATAATGCAAGCCATCAACAAACCCCTTGGTCCATCTATCCTAGTTAAACATCCATTGCCGGTCCATCTACATCGTATTACGTGTGAAATGGACATAGGTCTTTGTATTAGATAAAGAACTTGATCAATATTAGATAGGGGGGGAAATAGAGTTAATGTGATTATAATATTTAGTCCTTGCAAAAAACATTAGATAAATAAATTATTACATGAGAAGTGGACATAGTTCTTCGTATTAGATAAAGAACTTGATCAATATTAGGTAGGGAAAAAAATAGAGGAAATGTATTTATAATATTTAGTCCTTGCAAAAAATATTAGATAAATAAATTATTACATGAGAAATAGACATATGTCTTCATATTAGATAAAGAACTTGATCAATATTTATAATTTACACTAATCAACCTTCATGAAGATAAAAACAATTCACATGAAAATTACACCATTCAAAATTTATAACATTCACTAAAGATACATATAAAGATTACACTCATAATAAGACAATAAAGATACATATACACTAAACATTACAGACGCTCCATAGTGAAGTTCACGTAGTCAATTATCCTAAAATAATGGTACAACATAGCAGAATGTTCGCCCTCCAAGTCATCTTTGCACATAACTCAATTTTCTATGAAATCTATCGAGAGTCACCTTCACATATCCAATACCATAAAATAATGGTACAACAAAAGATCTTCGAGTCCACGTACTCAGGCTAAATAACATAAAGGAATCTTGAAATAATTGTCCAAATATCTTTTGGAGCAAGTGCCACATTCTTACAATAGAAGTATGGTGGCACACACACAATAGCCCATCCAGGCAAAAAATCTGTTCACTGAGCATGACCCATGGCGGCAAGCCAAAACCAACCAAAAGCCGCTAGGTCAAGGTCAGTGAACAGATCTTTGCCTGAAGATGATATTGGGCCAGCATACTTCTATTATGAGAATTAGGCTCCAAAAGGCATTTGGAATATTATTTCAAGATTCTTTTATGATATTCAGCCCGAGTTTGTGGACTCGAAGTTCTTCTGTTGTACCATTATTTTCTGGTACTGGAGGAGCGGAGGTGACTCTCCATAGACTTCGTAGAAAGTTGAGTTCTGTGCATAGAATAATGTATGCACACTCATGCCATGTGCAGACACTGTTCTCTGGATTAGAGGAGCGGAGGTGGTATAGCCAGTGCCGGTCCATCTGCATCGTATTACGTGGAAAATGAACATAGGGCTTCGTATTACATTAAGAACTTGATCAATATTAGGTAGGGGAAAAAATAGAGTAAGTATGTTTATATTATTTAGTTCTTGGAATAAACATGAGATAAATAAACTATTGGTCAAAGAATTGCAATTATTGTTAAATTACAGTGACATGAAAAATTGTAGCAATGACCAAATTCTATTTCTTACACCTACAATTTATTTACCTTAATTTTATTACAATGACTAAATATTAGAAACACATTTACTCTAGTTTTTCCCATACCTAATAATGATCAAGTTCTTTTAACTAATACAAATCATATATAACAGGAAGCTATCCATCAAATTCTAGGTCAAAAATATGTATAAATGAAAATCCTCTCCATTCTCCCTCATTCTAAAAAAAATCATTTTTCTCCCTCTCTCAAGCATAAAATAAAGCATAATAACAATAAATGAAGGGAAGATGAAGTGCCTAACCTTCACAACACTTTGGATGAGTGAAATCCTCACGGAAATGAGGAAAAAAATTCAGGTAGCACCTCCCCTAAGGTTGCTTGCTCGCCATGGAGAGGAGGATGAAGCTCTCGGTCTCTGGTGGAGTGGCTCGGGCTGGGGGAGGAAGAAGAGTTTCAGGCTGGTTGGATTTTTAGGGGAGGAAGAAGAGTTTCCAACTGGGATAAAAGAGCCCCTTTTGTCCCGGTTGGTAATTCCAACCGACACTAAACCTTTTGTAATTCCAACCAGGATAAAAGGGAGTGGGCGTCGGTGCGATATTTCTAGCCGTTACAATCGGGACTAAAGGGGGTGTAGTCCTGGTTGGTCTTTACAACTGGACTAAAGGAGCTTAGCACCCCCCCCCCCCCCCCCGCGGTGACCTTCGATGCCTCATTCTTGACCCGGGATGTCCCGGGTCCAAAGTCAACCGGTACAAAAGTACCTAGATAGAAGGTCAATTCTCTACTAGTAGGTTATGC
>NC_028456.1:16341602-16361174 GCF_000263155.2 Setaria italica
TTTGGAGCCTCCATTTTCAAGATTACGCTGTAAATCTATTATAGACTCTCTTTCCTTTCGTGATAGCGTTGCTGTTACTCACTTATGATGTCACTATATGTATGAAATTAGATCCTGGCATCCATATAGGTAGCACTTGGTTTTGTTTCAAAATTGGGTGTGACAGAAGCTATGCACGAGGCAAGAGGTTGCGGGTTCGAATCACACGCACCGCACAAGCATATATTTCGCGTGAAAAATTGCGTGACTTGAGCGAATGTGTGAACATCCCCGGAATTTATAATATTTTTTTCGGGACTAAAGATCCCGACCTTGGTCCTGAATTCGTAATCCTGGTTGGGAAATCGGGCTTTATATGAGGTTTCCAAACAAGGACTAAAGCTGAGTTGTTCGTGTACTGCACTGCACGTCAAATGTGCCGCCGCGTGAGAAACACGCTCTTTTGTCAGTTTACGCCGGATGATTGATAGAAGCAGGCGAAACTGATGCCAGGTTGGCAACTTTTGCCGGGTCATCGCACTCGCTCGCGCCCTCCTCCTGTCTTCCCATCGAGTAGACTGACCAAAAAGGTGTGGGTAGGTGCTTCATGAAGTATCACCATCAAGCCAACACGTATTTACTCAGTCAACCAACGCACGAGGGTTTGATGTTTTCTTTTCATTCTATCATGAAAGCAGTACATCTCTCGCGACTTTGACAAGTTTACTCAGTCAACCATTCTACCAAAGAAGAAGATGATGATGATGGCGGAGAAAAAGGGGAAGAAAGAGGGGTAGGGTGAGGATCGGGTGGAGGAGAGTGTGTGCCAGGTACGGTGGTTTGTTTTTTTTTTGCATGGGTGCAAAAGTATCTGCTACAATTTATGCTAACATTCAACCCTCTTTGATCGAAAGGTTAAAGGGCTTCAATCTTATATAATGTTATGCGAAGTTATTCAAAATGATGCATTGCTAAATGTGTTAGGCATCTTGCTGGCTCCTGTTATAGTGTTATTACAACGAAACTTGAGTTCCTATAGAAAGTATGTACAAATTTTCTATACAATAACTTCATTGCATCTTTTAAGAGAAGCATAAGTGGCAACCTTATGAAAACCATATACAGACTATTAAAAATGGTACTAGAATCCTGTGAATTAATTGAAACAAATATCAAGCTCCATGTGTTATGAAACTTGTGCTTCCCTTTTATAGTCCTTCATTTTTTATCACTAACTTTTAGCACCGGAAGACCAAGGCATTATTATACTAGTTATCACGTGCTTCAACAAATTCAGTCATCTGTCCATGTTGATTTCATCTTGCAAACTCTATGCTCATCGAGGCTTTCTTCTGGAGGATGTAATAATCTGTGCTTTCTTCACTAGTATAGTCACCCGATGAATTGTCAGACGACCGTCCCTGCATCATGAGTGCACTAACACCATGAAACCCTTGAGTGCGAGGTGGTACTGGACGTGCCAATCGCTGGAGTTCCTCTGCTACCTCTCTCATCATTGGCCTGCGTTGACCGGTCATGGCCAAGCACCGACTTGCTACCGCAGCCACTTGAAGTATTAACTCCATGTTTTCTTGATTGTCTATCTCCCTATCTATGAGTTCTGTAAGCTTGCCCTCCTTCACACCTTCCATGAAGACAGACACGAGGCTTACCTTTGTTTTGGACAGTGCCCTCCTTCGTGTTAAGAGCTCCAAAAGAACAACACCAAAGCTGTAAACATCGCTCTTATCAGTAAGCTCAAAGTTCAAAAGGTACTCTGGATCTAAGTAGCCCATCGTCCCCTTCACTACTTGAACATTTTCATCAGCTGACCTAATCATGGAGCACCCAAAATCAGAAACTTTTGCAGAGAGATCGTGGCCTAGAAGAATATTAACGGACTTGACATCTCCATGAAAGACAGGGTGGCTAAGAGAATGTAGGTATGCAAGTGCTGCAGCAATCTCAGAGGCAATTTTAAGACGGACCTCTAGAGTTCTTTTGGACGGATCAACTTGTGTATGAATAAGATGTTGTAGAGTTTGATTTGGAACATATTCATACACCAGAACTGGAGCTTCAAACTGCAAGCTGCAACCTAGAAGCTGGACGATGTTTTCATGTTTGACTCGAGAAAGTATAAGAAGCTCCTTACCAAATTCCATTCTCCTATTCTCATCAAATCCCTTGCAGATCTTGATAGCAACAGGATTATTTTCTAAATCAAGATTTTGCCCTATATAAACAGTTCCCTGACCACCTTCACCAATGATTGAGCTTTTGTCAAAGTTGTTGGTGGCCAACTCAATTTCTTCTCGGTTATACAACTTAAATGTTTTGTTGCTCTCTACTTTCATCATATCCATTAGCAATTGCCCTCCATTCTGCTGAAAGCATTCATCAGTCTTCCTTATGTATTCTTGCCTTATTATTTGTCGTTTGTGCTGGATCCATTCTTTACCAAGATAAAGTAATAGACCAAGCAAAACACAGGCAAAAATTCCTGCAGGTCAGACATGTATCTAACTCGTAAGTTGGTAGAAGGAAAAACTAAAGAAGTATGGTTAGACCTATTCACTGAAACAACTACTAATGTACTGGTTGGTTTATATACTTGTGTCACTTAAATACAATATTCAGTCACTTCACAAATGTGACACCATGAGGATAGATTTGTTTCAGTCATGCTTTCACAAATCTAATTGAACAGTGGGGAAAGATGCTTTCACAAATCTAATTGAACAGTGCGGAAAGATACGACTATACGAGTAGTACCTATTGGAATTGTGACTTTTAGAGGAATTGACTGGTCCTTCTCACATGTCCCAGTGTATGCGTTGCCTTGGTAATGCGGAGGACAAATGCATTGAAATCCTCCTTGAGTATTCTTGCAAGTTCCCTTCACAGAGCAAGGGTATTTCTCCAGATTGTTATTACATTCATCAACATCTGCAATGTTAGCAGTGGTATATAAAATATTGAGTAAAGATTTCCAGTGGCAGTAGATTATCTCATGACCTAATCAAAGGTCAAAACATCGCCTCTCTTATTTATACAAACATATCACGCAAAAGGAATTGCACCTATAGATTTCATTACCTTTGCATCCGTCAACAAGGTACGGATTGCCTTGGAATCCTTTGGTGCAGTTGCAGATGTAGCCTTGTCCATTGTCCGAATTAAAGCACTCACTGCTACTGCTGACACATGCATATGACTCAGGCTTGTTCCGGGCTTCATCGCAAGTTCCGTTCCCAATAGCCCAGTCCACGATCAACGGTGGCTGCCCAGAATAAGTATCGTAGAACTCCGATGATGTAGCGTAGCTTTTGGAGAATGTGAATTTGGATGCCTCGACCAGCGCCGCGTAGCTGCAGCGGCTGGTGTTGTAGATCTCCGACGTGTTGAAGCCTTCATCGAACCACACCTGGTAGTACTGCAGACCCTTGGGGATGGCTGTCTGGCAGCAGCCAATTCCGGAGCATGAGCCATCAGTAAGTGTTCTTACATCGCCTCGCCGGCACATGGAGACACAACCGCTCATGTACCTGCCGATGTTATTCTCATCTCCAATGTATGCCAGTGTTCTGCACCCAACGACCGTAAACATGTTAGCAGTCTCTGAGAATCTATAGGGCGTACCTGTCAGGTTCAGCCGCCAGTTTAGGTAATCCATTTCCTTAGTGGAGGTGTTGTAGCAATAAGTCGACATATCCATCCTGATCCGGGCAAGACCTTGCTGCAGCGAGATATTCAGAACCTCTACATCTTTATGAAATGGCCTGAATGATCCATGGCCGACTTCCGTGCAGCTCAGGTTGAAGCCGGGCAAAGAGCAGTGATCAGGCGAGTCGTAAGGCCCAATGCCAAATGGATATGGGATATCGACTTCGCCGCATTTTCTCTGACAGTTGTTGCTAGGCGGCGGCAATGCTTCAACAGAAGAGAGTATTACCGCAAGCAAGAGCACTACTCCAAGACATAGCAGTGCATCTAATCTATGCGGCAGCATGGTGTGGTGGTGTTAGTTGTCTTCCCTTGATTGAATCGAGCACTTGGCAGCTGCTACTCCAAGGTTGAGGAAGGTCTATTTATGCAAACTCCTTGTTAAGTATAAGATGGTTAGCGACGGTGTCGACACCAGTACAGGTCAGATCCGTGTGTGCATTTACTAGGACGGCCTGGTCAGATTCCTGTGTGCATTGACTGACTTGGATGACCAGGTCTTTCCATCTGGCTTCGTCCGAATTTCTGTTTAAAAAAATCAATTTGCAGCAAAACGCTAGTTGCTTTCGGCATCTTGGCAACTTGGCAGCGAGCATGATAGGTGAACGGGAGAGAATCGAATAAAAAGGCCACTGCACATCTCCGTATATATATTTAAGTCCAAACACCACCGGAGAACTTACCTTCGTGTTTTTGTCCCGGTAAACATTGGATCCGGAACTAAAATACATTTAGTCCCGAGTCAAAAATGAGGAACCGAAAGGATACCAATAGGAGGGGTTTTAGTCCTGGTTGTAAAGATCTAGCACTGACGCCCCCTCCTTTTGTCCTGGTTGGAAATTCCAACCGGGAAAAAAGCACCCCCACTTGTCCCGGTTGGTAATTCCAATCGGGACAAAAGATTTAGTTCCGGTTGGAATTACTAACCGGGATAAAAGGGGTTTTTTTTCTCCTGGTTGGAATTTTCAACAGGGACAAGTGGCCGGGGCGTCACCAGATTTCCATGCGGTCCTTGAGGCAGCGCTCTCCTCTCCACTTTTCTTCTTCGTTCCTCTCCTCATCCTCTCCTCCCTCTCCTCTTCTCTCTACCAACGCTCCCCTCCTCCCCCTCTATGCGCCGCCACTGCACCCTCACCTCCCACCGCCACCGCCCCCTCCCCCTCTGCTCGCCCCTCACTGGCAGTGAGGAGCGGTAGCGGGGCGAGGGTAGGGCAGTGGTGAGGCCGGGCAGCGGGCGGCTGAGCGGCCGGCAGGCGGAGCCGAGGCGGGCGGGGGCGGATCCGGAGTAGAGGTGGGCGGCTGGTGGGCGGGGGCAGGCGAGCAGCAGCTGGCACGAGTGGAGGCGGATAGAGGCGAACGGAGGCATGCGGCGGCGGGCGGGCACAGGCGGCCGGCGCGAGTACTTTTTTTTAAAACTTTTTAGTCCCAGTTGGTAACACCAACCAACTGAGACTAAAGGTGATCTTTAGTCCTAGATGAATGATTCGGGACTAAACGACACCCCTTTTGTCTCGAAAATTTAGTTTCGGTTGGATTTTCGAGATCTATAGCCTTATGCAACCGGAACTAAAGGTTCATTTTCAAGTAGTGAAAGATAACATCAGAAGACTCGAACAACTATAAGTGCCGTGCTTGATTACTGTACTTGTATTTTACGTTGAACAGTCTTGTGAAACCGGCCATGCTTGCTTGACTGACTACCATCTGTGGCTAAAAATGGTTGCCGGGCCGGGGAAGACCTGCCAGGCACTGCTAAAGCAAGTCAGTCTCCACCTATATATTCGTAGGCTTCCGGGTATGTACAAACTAGTTGTCTTGTCTAGTTGTCTGTTCCTTGCCGTAGAGAATAATTTTTTTTCGAGTAACGTTACATCAAGGTGATACAATAGAACATGAAGAATTCCCTACCTCTACCAAAATAGTACACAGCCTTACAAAAGGAAACACGAAAACAGGCAGGCTAATGACTTTCGATCTGAATACTAGACCGCTATCCATGTGCCTCGGTAAAATGTCCTTAGCCATTCGCGCCGAGCATTGAGATGCCGCTACAACCAAACCTTGTGTAGTAGGCTTCCGGAGGATAGCCCATGTACGAAGCCAGCGTGTGATTGAGAAGATAACATGCAAAAAAGAATGTTGTTTCTTCTCAAATATCACACCATTTCTGCACAACCACAAAGACCAACATGCAGGCGCTGCTCCAAGAAACACTAAAGGTTTGTAAGCCATCGTGCCAAACATATTTTCCACACTACGAGGTTGTAAAATACCAAAAGCCGCATATATTGCGCAGATCATACGAGCAAGTCGACACTCAAAAAAAAGATGTGGAATAGTCTCACCCTTGTGACATACTGCCCTGGTAGTTGTGCTTAGCTAGATTATCCTTTGTTAAGATAACACGTCTATGTATTATAATATTTTTATTTTTAATGGGATCTTTAATTTCAAGAGTCGTTTGTTGTTACTGGGGACCTCGTTATAGATCAGAGCCAAATAATCTCCATTTTGATGTAGGTTCTAATGAAATTCATCTTCATTATGGCTTAGCACAATATTAGCGATTCGTGGAAGGAGATTGTTCCACACCACCAACTTATTAGTAATTCATGGTTGGAAGAGATTAGGGGCCGGACGAGCAGGGCCCGACGAGCAGGGACGAGCAAGGACTGACGAGGACGAGCAGGGGCTGACGAGGATGAGCAGGGGCCGGGCAAGCAGATCTTGCACAGGGCTGACGAGGACGAGCAGGGGTGGAGGGCGGCGAGCGAGCAGCGCGACCTGGGGCGGAGGGAGGGCGGCGTGAGCTGGGCCGGAGGAAGGGCGACGACTCCCATGCGTGCATGCTCGACATGCTGGGTGCGGCGGAGGAGGACGGCGGCAGCATGCTCCCCGACGTGCCGCTCCTCACCCGATTCTTCTCTACCTCATCATGGCCGCTGCCGAGCCCTGCGACCCACGGCAAGCTCAGCTGAGGCGGGCTCATCTTCCCCGTTCTGCGAATCACCACTGAATCGCGGCGTCCCTCCCACTCCCCTTCGCCTAGTCCGCTTCGGCTGCGAGCTGCGGCGGCGGCGCCGGAGGCTGCACGGGCAGCCCCTGCTCCGCCTCCGCCCCCGAAGTTGTAGGCCTGGCGCTCGCGCTCGCCGTAACCTAGCGCCGCTAGGGCGGATGGAGGGCGGCAGGCGGGCGGCGCGACTTGGGGCAGAGGGAGGGCGGCGCGTCGGGGGAGGAGGTGGAAGAGGAAAAAGAACGTACCGATTCGGTACATAACCGATGGTAGGCGTCTAAATAACCCAGAAAGCTAGTTAGAAGCTCGTTTTCCCCTCCTTTCCAGCTTACCATTGTAACGTGGCTTTCCACAGCTTTTAGCTCACGAAAAGCTAGGCTCAAAAGCTTGCCGTTTGTTCGGGCTTTCGACTTCTAGGGGCGAGAAGCTGGCTGAAAGCCCAAACAAATAGGGCCTAAAGAGGGTCTTCCCAGGTGGATGGAATGGGATTAAAGGACCCCTTTTTGTCTCGAAAAATTTATCCCGAATGGTTTTTAGAGAGATTTGGCCTCTACCAACCGGGACTAAAGTCGAGGTTTCTAGCAGTGAGTGCAGAGGCTGAATACAGGGCAGTGACAAATGCAGTTGCAGAGTGCTGCTGGCTAAGGTAATTGCCTGGTGAATTACAATGTGCAGTCCTGTCAGCAACAGTGGTCTTCGGTGACAATATATCTGCAGCTTACATGGCCAGTAATCCTGTTCATCATCGCGGCACCAAACACATCGAGTTGGACATCCATCCCTCGGTGAGTTTTGCGTCGTTCGTTTACCGACTGATCAGCAGATTGCAGATATAATGACCAAAGGATTAGCTTCAGATTTATTCGACTCTTTTGTTTCCAGTCTGTGCATTTTGTCAGGAGACGATGTTCAGACTGCCGGGGGTGTTACACTGACAATTATAGTTTTCCATTTGGCCCGCGGCCCGCGGGCCGGCCCACGACACGACATTTGGCCCGGTACAGGCACGGCTCGGCACGGCGGCCTTGCAGGACCGGGCCGACCCGGCCTACACCACGGGCCGGGCCTAGGCCGCTACCTCAGGCCGTGGGCTGGCTCGGCACGGCCTAGCCCATTCAGCCCGTGGGCTAGCAACGGCCGGCACGGCTTGTTTAGGCGTGCCACGCCTGCCTCAGCCCGGCCAACGGCCGTATAAAACACCAGCACCCGGCGGCCCCCGGCCGAAACCCTACCTCGCGCCCGCACCGCTCCCGCATTGAGCCGCCTCTCGCCCTCTCCAGCGCTCCCCTCGCTCCCTCCCGGCTCCTCGCCTCCTCCCTCCGTCCCTCGATGCCTGCGCCTCCTCCCCTAGATCCTCCGCCGTCCTTGCCCGCCGTCGTCTCACACTGTCCCTCCCCTCTCAGATCCGGCGTCCTCGCCCACCGCCGGCTCGCCGGTGGCCCCTTCGCCTCCCTCTCCCCGTAACTACTCTTCCACTCTCAGATCTGGCGTCCTTGCCTGCCGCCGGCTTGCCGGTGGCCCCTCCGCCTCCCTCCCCCTGTAACTGCTCCTCCACTCTCAGATTCGGCATCATCGCCTGTCGCCGGCTTGCCGGTGGCCCCTCCACCTCCCTACCCCCGTAACTGCTCCTCCCCTCTCAAATCCAGCGTCCTTGCCCGCCGCCGGCTCACCGGTCACCCATCTACCTCCCTCCCCGTAACCCCACTTCTCCCCTAGCCCCTCTGGCCCTCCGCCTTCCTTCCCGGCTCCTCGCCTCCTCCTCCCGACCCCTCGCAGATCCGCCTCACTCCCTGGTTCCCCACCATTGCGGTTCGTCTTCTCCGGCTTAGGGCTCCGGCTGCACAGGTAAACAACCTCCTCTCGTTCCTCTTCTTGTTTTGACCCCTCGCAGATCCGCCTCCCTCACTTTTCTCCTCTTGCAGGTCTCCTATAGGTGCCGCGCGTTGTTGAGGAACGGAACTGCCGAGGCGACGACGTCAATGGTGGAGGGCTTGAGGGTGTGTTTCCTGTTCCAGGTGTGCTCTTCATTTGAGGTCTTAGGATGGACGACAACTATCCAACCTGCCTCAATGATGAGTTGCGGTTGATGGGGGGAGACCGGAGATGATAATTCTGATTTGGAGGCGGATCGGCGGGCGCTGCTCGGTGGTGCTGTCCTCGATTCTCAGCCAGGTAGTGGAGATTCTCCACCACCTGCTGCTACTGGCTCTGGTGCTTGTCCGGGCTCGGAGAGTACGGGCAGCAAGAGGACTCGTTCTTGCACCTCTAAGGTATGGGACGACTTTGAGCCACTATACGGGGTAATGAATGACAAGAGGGTAAGAACTGGTGCTAAGTGCCTACATTGCAAGAAAGTTTATTTTGGTAAGTCTTCTAGTGGTACTGGACACTTGCATAGGCACCTTCCAAAGTGCCCAGTCTTGCTAGGTGCTTCACGTATGGCTCAGTCCCAACTCAAGTACAATCCTGATGGCTGTCTCCATATGTGGGAGTACAATCCTAATGTTGCTCGTATCCAGTTGTGCAGATTGATTGCTAGACTAGACCTTCCTTTATGCTTTGGTGAGTCTGATGCATTTGAGGAGTATATTAATATTGCTCATAATCCTTGATTCAGTTGTGTGTCTAGGCAAACCACCACCAAAGATTTTGTTAAGTATTTTGATGAGTGTCGTACTAAACTTGTGGCTTCTTTGCAATATGTTTCCTTTGTTGCTCTTACATCTGCCATATGGTCTGGTAATGCTAAGGAAGATTACCTTAGTGTGGTTGTTCATTATGTTAATGCTGATTGGCAACTAGAGAAGGCCTTCGTTTCATTGATGTTTCTCATAATGCTGATAATATTGCTGAGCGCATTACATCTGTTGCTACTGATTATGGTTTAAATGATAAGATATACTTTTGTGTTTCTTGACATCTGCCCACAACATATACTTTTGTGTCTGCAGGAGCATGAATGGAACATCTTGTTTACCGTTCCATTCTCTAATGCTGATGGGCACGTTGTCCCTTACAATAGCCTTGCACCGACTCACGAACTTTTTAGCCACATGTTTGGGAGCAATTGGCTTGCCCTTTTCCATCAATTCCGTGATGTGAAGCCTTTCCTCCATAATCTTGGTATGACCTCATGGCTTGTTTTGCTTCATTGATCCAGAGGGCTAATAGTTCAAGATTCATTAATTAGTACATAGTAATAATAAATATGAAATTATAGATGGGTTAAAATAATGAAAATGATATATAGCTCGCCGGTACCTTCCGTGACGGCAAGGCTTTATTCCGCATTGTCATCAACGTGGTGCTTGGGCTCATCATTGCCATCACTGGACATGTTGAGCAACATGTCTGCCTGGCTACCCTCATCCTCGGTGTACGTTATTAGAACGTTGGAGCCACTACCACCAGCAATAATCTCCTCCATTATATACCTTGCATCCTCTTCATATCCCATCTCAACTAATTTAAACACACATGAAATCATAGATAAATTAAATTAAAAATTGTATCATAGACTTTGATGTAGCATCAATGAATCATTCAGCATCAAAGTTTGATTTTGTTGATTTCATGAAACCAAAACTTCACTATTCTAGTGGTTGAATGAAGCAGTGCATAAACTATAATAAAAAAATATATTCAAATTTTGGTTGTACATATATGCTGTTATGCATGAATATTTGGATGAGCATAATAAAAATTTGTGCCAGTTTGTCTAGCAATATTCTAGTCTTCTACATTTAACATCAGGTTAAGTGAGTTTATATTGGTTTTCGTAATGGAAGGTTCCACTTGGTCTGTCTCTTAAAGTTTGACTGTAACATACGGTTGATTTGTTTTTTAAATTAACGTCCACATTTCAAATAGGTTCAGGCGCACGGACGGCGGGGGCAGCGCTCGGATGTAAGGGCGGCACGCGGAACAACATGCTGGGGCAGGCTACAAGGTGGGCGCGATGGTGGGGGTCCTGGACGGTGGCAGGGAAGGGGCGCGGGTGAAGGTGGGGTGCGCGAATCGACGGCGAGGGTCTTGGATGGGGCGGGCAACAACAACAATGGCAAGGGTGGACGGAGGCGGGGGGAGCTCGGATGGTAGGCAGGCTGGGGCACCGCGAGTGACGGCGTCCGGGGCAGGAGGACGGCGGCGGCCGGTGCAGGCGGATGGCGGCTGGGTGGTAGATGGGAGCGAGCGGACGACAGCAGCCAAGGCAGGCGGATGGTGGCAGGGTGGTGGACGGGAGACGAGCGGGCGCGGGGCAGCGGATCGATCTAGTGGAGTGTGTGGGAGACGAGGCATAAGGGAGAAGGGGCGTGTCTTAACCCTCCTAGTCCTGGGTTGACTTTGCAACCGGCACTAAGGGGCCTTTAGTCCTGGTTGCAAATTCAACCCAAGACTAAACCCCCCCCCCCCCCCCCGCTTAGTCCTAGTTGCAATTTGCAAGGGTGCTTTTCGCGTAGGAGCTGAAAACACACCCTTTAGTCCTAGTTCCAAATTGCAACCAGGACTAAAGGGTGGGCCTTTAGTTCCTGGTTGACTTTGCAACTGGGACTAAAGGCTCTTTAGTGGGGTTTTGCATTTCCCGCTTGTTTTCAGTTATTTTCCACTTTACATATTTTGAACATGAAATTATATTAAATTAGCAAGTATATTTAAAATAAGTTTAAATCAGTCATTAATTCTATATTAGTTGATTAAGTTTTCAAAATAATTATTTTGATGCATCACTATCATCAACAAACTCTTCAATTAAATAATTTCAACGTGCAAAAAATGCAATTGATGTATGTGGTTAAGTTAACATTGTTTATATTGATCAAATAAATGTTCACCATAGAGATTACAATAAAATTCAAAGGTTTTGATGGCCATAGAGCATTACATAAAGGTTAACCATATTTAGTGCATTACAATGTAATGTTAAAAAACTTCTTGTTGATGAAAATTCTTTGGTCATGATCGTGGTGCAAGTACGGAGCCTCTTCTTTGGCTAGCTTCATGCTTGGGTCAACTTCGAAAGCGAATGGAGGCATATCATCAAACTGATCATAATCATCTGACTAGTCTGTTTTATCCTCGACTCCCACGATTTTTCTTTTACCTGGAAGAACTATGTGGCGCTTTGGCTCCCTTTCTTTATCTTCTGAATTTTTCTTGGGTTTGCTAGACATATCCTTCACATAGAAAACCTGGTGCACATCATTAGTAAGGACGAATCGTTCATCATTGTATCCAGTGTTGGTAAGGTCAACTATTGTCATTCCATACTGATCTTTCATTACGCCACCTCCAATTAGCTTCACCCATTGGCAGCAAAACAGAGGGGTGTTCAGCGGTCCGTATTCGAGTTTCCTGATCTCCTCCATGAAACCATAATTTGAGTCCCTGCTCCTGTTTGTGTCTATGGCATCAATGCGGACACCACTATTATGGTTGGTGCTTATCTGATCTTGGGCTCTCGTGTAAAATGTATAACCATTTACCTCGTAACCTTGGAATTTCACGATTATGCTAGTAGGTCCCCTGGCTAACCAAGCGAGTTGTTCATGAATCACGGAGTTACTCATAAGGTGTTGACGCAACCAAGAGGTTCATATCCATGTGATTATATATAATCCACGCATCAGATTTCGTCGAGTATTAGGAAAATAAAATCCGCTTGTGCTCCTCGATATACTAAGCCACAAAGAATGAGTGTTGCAAAACAGTGAAGTGTGCTTTCTGGAATAAATTAGTATCATTGCTCAAACTTGATTTCCTTCCAATGGTGCCCGTTCCGTGCAACCTCCCCTTGTGGCATCATGTTGGAACCCCAATCGAATTAATTGAGTCAATAAAATCAACACAAAACTCAATGACCTCTTCTGCTCCATATTCCTTGGTGATGCTTCCTTCTGGACGGGCACGATTAAGTACATAGTTTTTTAGAATGACGTGAACCTCTCGAAAGGTCACATATTGTGCAGGAATACTGGACCGAGAATAGTAATCTCTTTGACTAGGTGAACTAGGAGGTGCGTCATAATATTGAAGAAGGATGGTGGAAATACCAACTCAAAGCTAACAAGACATTGTACCATATTGTTCTGTAGCTTTACTAGCTTGGTTGGATCGACTGCCTTCTGCAAAATCACATTGAGAAACACGCATAGCTTTACGAGTGCCAATCGTACATTCTCTAGTAGAATACCCCTCAGTGTAACCGGAAGCAACTGGGGTATCAACATGTGGTAGCCATGGGCCTTGAGATTTGTGATCTTCTTTTCTTTCATATTTATTATTCCCTTTATATTCAAGGAGTACCTAGACGGAACCTTAATACTATTCATGCATTCAGACATGGTATCCTTTTGTTCCTTGTGGAGAGTGTAATTGGCATGATGTAAGTAGTGCTATCTGTTATCTCCCTTTTCTGATTGTAGGTCATCTTGTTGCTTCATACATTTCAGGTCTTGTCGTGCTTCCAATGTATCTTTTGAGTTCCCATAACAACCCATGAAGCCTAGCACGTTCATGCAAAGATTTTTGTTAGGTGCATCATATCTATTGCATTGCGGACCTCTAGGATTTCCCAATAAGGTAGCTCCCAAAATATAGACTTCTTCTTCCACATGGGTGCACGTCCGTTATCATCGTTCGGAATAGGTTCGCTACCAAGACCCTTTCCAAAGAGTACCCTTACATCCCTTATTATCTCAAATACACGCTTTCCATTATAGTGTGCATGTTTTTTACGATAATCTGGCGCCCCTTTGAAATGCATCCCTTTCTTTCTTAACGGGTAGTTACCAGGAAGAAATCGATGATGGCCCATATACATGACCTTCCTATAGTCTTTCAAATACATACTATCTGTGTTGTCTAAACAGAGGGTGCACGCTCGATATCCCTTATTTGTCTGTCCTGAAAGGTTACTCAATGCAGATCAATGCTCGTAGGTCAAAGCTCTCTTGTTTATTATCATCCTACAAATGTACACATTCTTCCTTCCAGAGCAGTAAAAGTTCATCAACCAATGGTCCTAGGTACACGTCAATATCATTGTCAGGTTGTTTTGGGTCTTGGATAAGCACTGACAGCATAATGAACTTCCGCTTCATGCACAGCCAAGAAAGAAGGTTGAACATACATAGGGTAATAGGCCAAGTACTATGACCACTACTCAACTCACCGAATGGATTGAATCCATCAGTACTTAAACTAAACCTTATGTTCCTTGCATCACCTTCAATGTCTGAAAATACTCTATCAATTGATCTCCACTGGACTCCATCCGTGGGGTATCCCAATATCTCATCTTGCTTGCATTCTTCTTTGTGCCATCACATCAACTTAGCATTTGACTTGTTTCTAAACAAATGCTTCAAATGTGGTATTATAGGGAAATACCACATCACCTTCACGGTAACTCTCTTCTTGGGAGGCTACCCCTCGACATCACCAGGATCATTTCGCCTGATCTTATACCGTATTGCTCCACAGATAGGACAAGCATCCAATTTCTCGTATTCATCATCACGATAGAGGATATAGTCATTAGGGCATACGTGTATCTTCTGAACCTCCAATTCTAGAGGGCAAATAACCTATTTAGCTTCATATGTTGTGGACGAAAATTCATTATTCTCGGGAAGAATGTTCTTTACAATTTTCAATATCCCCTGAAATGCCTTATCGGACACACCATTTTTTGCCTTCCATTACTGCAATTCTAGTGTGGTACCTAGTTTTTTATGCCCCCGCTTGCAATCTGGGTACAATAATTTTTTGTGATCATCTATCATGTGCTGCAACTTTCTTGATTCCTTCTCAGTTTCACAATCTCTGTGTGCATCCTGTAGTACCTGACCAAGATCATCAATAGGGTCATCTTCTGCAAACTCATCTTCATCAGCCTCGCCCATTTAGCATCTACAAAAGTTTGGCCTGCAGCCCAGTCCGGAATGTTGTTATCATCCTCCTCTTCTTCGTCGTCTTCCATTATAACCCTGCTTTTGCCGTGTTTGGTCCAAATTAAATAGTTAGCCATGAAATTGTATCTAAATAAGTGGTTCTGAATAATCCCTAAGGAAGAGTAGTCCTTATTGTTACTGCATTGGAAGCATGGATAACATATGAATCCATTCTTTGGCTTGTTGGCTTTGACCCCTTCGAGAAAATAATGCAAGCCATCAACAAACCCCTTGGTCCATCTGTCCTAGTTAAACATCCATTGCCGGTCCATCTATATCGTATTACGTGTGAAATGGACATAGGTCTTTGTATTAGATAAAGAACTTGATCAATATTAGATAGGGGGGAAATAGAGTTAATGTGATTATAATATTTAGTCCTTGCAAAAAACATTAGATAAATAAATTATTACATGAGAAATGGACATAGGTCTTCGTATTAGATAAAGAACTTGATCAATATTAGGTACGGAAAAAAATAGAGGAAATGTGTTTATAATATTTGGTCCTTGCAAAAAATATTAGATAAATAAATTATTACATGAGAAATAGACATATGTCTTCATATTAGATAAAGAACTTGATCAATATTTATAATTTACACTAATCAACCTTCATGAAGATAAAAACAATTCACATGAAAATTACACCATTCAAAATTCATAACATTCACTAAAGATACATATAAAGATTACACTCATAATAAGACAATAAAGATACATATACACTAAACATTACAGACGCTCCATAGTGAAGTTCACGTAGTCAATTATCCTAAAATAATGGTACAACATAGCAGAATGTTCGCCCTCCAAGTCATCTTTGCACATAACTCAATTTTCTATGAAATCTATCGAGAGTCACCTTCACATATCCAATACCATAAAATAATGGTACAACAAAAGATCTTCGAGTCCACGTACTCAGGCTAAATAACATAAAGGAATCTTGAAATAATTGTCCAAATATCTTTTGGAGCAAGTGCCACATTCTTACAATAGAAGTATGGTGGCACACACACAATAGCCCATCCAGGCAAAAAATCTGTTCACTGAGCATGACCCATGGCGGCAAGCCAAAACCAACCAAAAGCCGCTAGGTCAAGGTCAGTGAACAGATCTTTGCCTGAAGATGATATTGGGCCAGCATACTTCTATTATGAGAATTAGGCTCCAAAAGGCATTTGGAATATTATTTCAAGATTCTTTTATGATATTCAGCCCGAGTTTGTGGACTCGAAGTTCTTCTGTTGTACCATTATTTTCTGGTACTGGAGGAGCGGAGGTGACTCTCCATAGACTTCGTAGAAAGTTGAGTTCTGTGCATAGAATAATGTATGCACACTCATGCCATGTGCAGACACTGTTCTCTGGATTAGAGGAGCGGAGGTGGTACAACCATTGCCGGTCCATCTGCATCGTATTACGTGGAAAATGAACATAGGGCTTCGTATTACATTAAGAACTTGATCAATATTAGGTAGGGGAAAAATAGAGTAAGTATATTTATATTATTTAGTTCTTGGAATAAACATGAGATAAATAAACTATTGGTCAAAGAATTGCAATTATTGTTAAATTACAGTGACATGAAAAATTGTAGCAATGACCAAATTCTATTTCTTACACCTACAATTTATTTACCTTAATTTTATTACAATGACTAAATATTAGAAACACATTTACTCTAGTTTTTCCCATACCTAATAATGATCAAGTTCTTTTAACTAATACAAATCATATATAACAGGAAGCTATCCATCAAATTCTAGGTCAAAAACATGTATAAATGAAAATCCTCTCCATTCTCCCTCATTCTAAAAAAAATCATTTTTCTCCCTCTCTCAAGCATAAAATAAAGCATAATAACAATAAATGAAGGGAAGATGAAGTGCCTAACCTTCACAACACTTTGGATGAGTGAAATCCTCACGGAAATGAGGAAAAAAATTCAGGTAGCACCTCCCCTAAGGTTGTTTGCTCGCCATGGAGAGGAGGATGAAGCTCTCGGTCTCTGGTGGAGTGGCTCGGGCTGGGGGAGGAAGAAGAGTTTCAGGCTGGTTGGATTTTTAGGGGAGGAAGAAGAGTTTCCAACTGGGATAAAAGAGCCCCTTTTGTCCCGGTTGGTAATTCCAACCGACACTAAACCTTTTGTAATTCCAACCGGGATAAAAGGGAGTGGGCGTCGGTGCGATATTTCTAGCCGTTACAATTGGGACTAAAGGGGGTGTAGTCCTGGTTGGTCTTTACAACTGGAACTAAAGGAAGCTTTAGCAACGCCCCCCCCCCCCACGGTGACCTTCGATGCCTCATTCTTGACCCGGGATGTCCCGGGTCCAAAGTCAACCGGTACAAAAGTACCTAGATGGAAGGTCAATTCTCTACTAGTAGGTTATACTTTCGCCATATGCTTATGGCTCATTTTATGTTAACGTGGGTTGGTATATACTTATACCTTAGTATTCAGGTGCTAATAAAATTTGACCAACTAAAATTGCTTATTGTAGTAAACCAGTAAGCCTCTCCTTGTTTAAGCCTTGCATTCATTTGTTCCCCACACTTGCTGAGTACGACATGCGCTTACCCTTGCTATAACCAATGTTGCTCAGAAGAAGAGGCTGCTACGAAGTTGTTGTGAAGATGATGCTGAGTTCTAGGCGTACGCAACCCCCGATCGATTTCCTGTGAAGTTTGGAGCCTCCATTTTCAAGATTACGCTGTAAATCTATTATAGACTCTCTTTCCTTTCGTGATAGCGTTGCTGTTACTCACTTATGATGTCACTATATGTATGAAATTAGATCCTGGCATCCATATAGGTAGCACTTGGTTTTGTTTCAAAATTGGGTGTGACAGAAGCTATGCACGAGGCAAGAGGTTGCGGGTTCGAATCACACGCACCGCACAAGCATATATTTCGCGTGAAAAATTGCGTGACTTGAGCGAATGTGTGAACATCCCCGGAATTTATAATATTTTTTTCGGGACTAAAGATCCCGACCTTGGTCCTGAATTCGTAATCCTGGTTGGGAAATCGGGCTTTATATGAGGTTTCCAAACAAGGACTAAAGCAGAGTTGTTCGTGTACTGCACTGCACGTCAAATGTGCCGCCGCGTGAGAAACACGCTCTTTTGTCAGTTTACACCGGATGATTGATAGAAGCAGGCGAAACTGATGCCAGGTTGGCAACTTTTGCCGGGTCATCGCACTCGCCCGCGCCCTCCTCCTGTCTTCCCATCGAGTAGACTGACCAAAAAGGTGTGGGTAGGTGCTTCACGAAGTATCACCATCAAGCCAACACGTATTTACTCAGTCAACCAACGCACGAGGGTTTTATGTTTTCTTTTCATTCTATCATGAAAGCAGTACATCTCTCGCGACTTTGACAAGTTTACTCAGTCAACCATTCTACCAAAGAAGAAGATGATGATGATGGCGGAGAAAAAGGGGAAGAAAGAGGGGTAGGGTGAGGATCGGGTGGAGGAGAGTGTGTGCCAGGTACGGTGGTTTGTTTTTTTCTTGCATGGGTGCAAAAGTATCTGCTACAGTTTATGCTAACATTCAACCCTCTTTGATCGAAAGGTTAAAGGGCTTCAATCTTATATAATGTTATGCGAAGTTATTCGAAATGATGCATTGCTAAATGTGTTAGGCATCTTGCTGGCTCCTGTTATAGTGTTATTACAACGAAACTTGAGTTCCTATAGAAAGTATGTACAAATTTTCTATACCATAACTTCATTGCATCTTTTAAGAGAAGCATAAGTGGCAACCTTATGAAAACCATATACAGACTATTAAAAATGGTACTAGAATCCTGTGAATTAATTGAAACAAATATCAAGCTCCATGTGTTATGAAACTTGTGCTTCCCTTTTATAGTCCTTCATTTTTTATCACTAACTTTTAGCACCGGAAGACCAAGGCATTATTATACTAGTTATCACGTGCTTCAACAAATTCAGTCATCTGTCCATGTTGATTTCATCTTGCAAACTCTATGCTCATCGAGGCTTTCTTCTGGAGGATGTAATAATCTGTGCTTTCTTCACTAGTATAGTCACCCGATGAATTGTCAGACGACCGTCCCTGCATCATGAGTGCACTAACACCATGAAACCCTTGAGTGCGAGGTGGTACTGGACGTGCCAATCGCTGGAGTTCCTCTGCTACCTCTCTCATCATTGGCCTGCGTTGACCGGTCATGGCCAAGCACCGACTTGCTACCGCAGCCACTTGAAGTATTAACTCCATGTTTTCTTGATTGTCTATCTCCCTATCTATGAGTTCTGTAAGCTTGCCCTCCTTCACACCTTCCATGAAGACAGACACGAGGCTTACCTTTGTTTTGGACAGTGCCCTCCTTCGTGTTAAGAGCTCCAAAAGAACAACACCAAAGCTGTAAACATCGCTCTTATCAGTAAGCTCAAAGTTCAAAAGGTACTCTGGATCTAAGTAGCCCATCGTCCCCTTCACTACTTGAACATTTTCATCAGCTGACCTAATCATGGAGCACCCAAAATCAGAAACTTTTGCAGAGAGATCGTGGCCTAGAAGAATATTAACGGACTTGACATCTCCATGAAAGACAGGGTGGCTAAGAGAATGTAGGTATGCAAGTGCTGCAGCAATCTCAGAGGCAATTTTAAGACGGACCTCTAGAGTTCTTTTGGACGGATCAACTTGTGTATGAATAAGATGTTGTAGAGTTTGATTTGGAACATATTCATACACCAGAACTGGAGCTTCAAACTGCAAGCTGCAACCTAGAAGCTGGACGATGTTTTCATGTTTGACTCGAGAAAGTATAAGAAGCTCCTTACCAAATTCCATTCTCCTATTCTCATCAAATCCCTTGCAGATCTTGATAGCAACAGGATAATTATCTAAATCAAGATTTAC
>NC_028456.1:16361431-16411684 GCF_000263155.2 Setaria italica
GGCAAAAAACTAAAGAAGTATGGTTAGACCTATTCACTGAAACAACTACTAATGTACTGGTTGGTTTATATACTTGTGTCACTTAAATACAATATTCAGTCACTTCACAAATGTGACACCATGAGGATAGATTTGTTTCAGTCATGCTTTCACAAATCTAATTGAACAGTGGGGAAAGATGCTTTCACAAATCTAATTGAACAGTGCGGAAAGATACGACTATACGAGTAGTACCTATTGGAATTGTGACTTTTAGAGGAATTGACTGGTCCTTCTCACATGTCCCAGTGTATGCGTTGCCTTGGTAATGCGGAGGACAAATGCATTGAAATCCTCCTTGAGTATTCTTGCAAGTTCCCTTCACAGAGCAAGGGTATTTCTCCAGATTGTTATTACATTCATCAACATCTGCAATGTTAGCAGTGGTATATAAAATATTGAGTAAAGATTTCCAGTGGCAGTAGATTATCTCATGACCTAATCAAAGGTCAAAACATCGCCTCTCTTATTTATACAAACATATCACGCAAAAGGAATTGCACCTATAGATTTCATTACCTTTGCATCCGTCAACAAGGTACGGATTGCCTTGGAATCCTTTGGTGCAGTTGCAGATGTAGCCTTGTCCATTGTCCGAATTAAAGCACTCACTGCTACTGCTGACACATGCATATGACTCAGGCTTGTTCCGGGCTTCATCGCAAGTTCCGTTCCCAATAGCCCAGTCCACGATCAACGGTGGCTGCCCAGAATAAGTATCGTAGAACTCCGATGATGTAGCGTAGCTTTTGGAGAATGTGAATTTGGATGCCTCGACCAGCGCCGCGTAGCTGCAGCGGCTGGTGTTGTAGATCTCCGACGTGTTGAAGCCTTCATCGAACCACACCTGGTAGTACTGCAGACCCTTGGGGATGGCTGTCTGGCAGCAGCCAATTCCGGAGCATGAGCCATCAGTAAGTGTTCTTACATCGCCTCGCCGGCACATGGAGACACAACCGCTCATGTACCTGCCGACGTTATTCTCATCTCCAATGTATGCCAGTGTTCTGCACCCAACGACCGTAAACATGTTAGCAGTCTCTGAGAATCTATAGGGCGTACCTGTCAGGTTCAGCCGCCAGTTTAGGTAATCCATTTCCTTAGTGGAGGTGTTGTAGCAATAAGTCGACATGTCCATCCTGATCCGGGCAAGACCTTGCTGCAGCGAAATATTCAGAACCTCTACATCTTTATGAAATGGCCTGAATGATCCATGGCCGACTTCCGTGCAGCTCAGGTTGAAGCCGGGCAAAGAGCAGTGATCAGGCGAGTCGTAAGGCCCAATGCCAAATGGATATGGGATATCGACTTCGCCGCATTTTCTCTGACAGTTGTTGCTAGGCGGCGGCAATGCTTCAACAGAAGAGAGTATTACCGCAAGCAAGAGCACTACTCCAAGACATAGCAGTGCATCTAATCTATGCGGCAGCATGGTGTGGTGGTGTTAGTTGTCTTCCCTTGATTGAATCGAGCACTTGGCAGCTGCTACTCCAAGGTTGAGGAAGGTCTATTTATGCAAACTCCTTGTTAAGTATAAGATGGTTAGCGACGGTGTCGACACCAGTACAGGTCAGATCCGTGTGTGCATTTACTAGGACGGCCTGGTCAGATTCCTGTGTGCATTGACTGACTTGGATGACCAGGTCTTTCCATCTGGCTTCGTCCGAATTTCTGTTTAAAAAAATCAATTTGCAGCAAAACGCTAGTTGCTTTCGGCATCTTGGCAACTTGGCAGCGAGCATGATAGGTGAACGGGAGAGAATCGAATAAAAAGGCCACTGCACATCTCCGTATATATATTTAAGTCCAAACACCACCGGAGAACTTACCTTCGTGTTTTTGTCCCGGTAAACATTGGATCCGGAACTAAAATACATTTAGTCCCGAGTCAAAAATGAGGAACCGAAAGGATACCAATAGGAGGGGTTTTAGTCCTGGTTGTAAAGATCTAGCACTGACGCCGCCCCCTCCTTTTGTCCTGGTTGGAAATTCCAACCGGGACAAAAGCACCCCCACTTGTCCCGGTTGGTAATTCCAATCGGGACAAAAGATTTAGTTCCGGTTGGAATTACTAACCGGGATAAAAGGGGTTTTTTTTCTCCTGGTTGGAATTTTCAACAGGGACAAGTGGCCGGGGCGTCACCAGATTTCCATGCGGTCCTTGAGGCAGCGCTCTCCTCTCCACTTTTCTTCTTCGTTCCTCTCCTCATCCTCTCCTCCCTCTCCTCTTCTCTCTACCAACGCTCCCCTCCTCCCCCTCTATGCGCCGCCACTGCACCCTCACCTCCCACCGCCACCGCCCCCTCCCCCTCTGCTCGCCCCTCACTGGCAGTGAGGAGCGGTAGCGGGGCGAGGGCAGGGCAGTGGTGAGGCCGGGCAGCGGGCGGCTGAGCGGCCGGCGGGCGGAGCCGAGGCGGGCGGGGGCGGATCCGGAGTAGAGGTGGGCGGCTGGTGGGCGGGGGCAGGCGAGCAGCAGCTGGCACGAGTGGAGGCGGATAGAGGCGAACGGAGGCATGCGGCGGCGGGCGGGCACAGGCGGCCGGCGCGAGTACTTTTTTTTAAAACTTTTTAGTCCCAGTTGGTAACACCAACCAACTGAGACTAAAGGTGATCTTTAGTCCTAGATGAATGATTCGGGACTAAACGACACCCCTTTTGTCTCGAAAATTTAGTTCCGGTTGGATTTTCGAGATCTATAGCCTTATGCAACCGGAACTAAAGGTTCATTTTCAAGTAGTGAAAGATAACATCAGAAGACTCGAACAACTATAAGTGCCGTGCTTGATTACTGTACTTGTATTTTACGTTGAACAATCTTGTGAAACCGGCCATGCTTGCTTGACTGACTACCATCTGTGGCTAAAAATGGTTGCCGGGCCGGGGAAGACCTGCCAGGCACTGCTAAAGCAAGTCAGTCTCCACCTATATATTCGTAGGCTTCCGGGTATGTACAAACTAGTTGTCTTGTCTAGTTGTCTGTTCCTTGCCGTAGAGAATAATTTTTTTTCGAGTAACGTTACATCAAGGTGATACAATAGAACATGAAGAATTCCCTACCTCTACCAAAATAGTACACAGCCTTACAAAAGGAAACACGAAAACAGGCAGGCTAATGACTTTCGATCTGAATACTAGACCGCTATCCATGTGCCTCGGTAAAATGTCCTTAGCCATTCGCGCCGAGCATTGAGATGCCGCTACAACCAAACCTTGTGTAGTAGGCTTCCGGAGGATAGCCCATGTACGAAGCCAGCGTGTGATTGAGAAGATAACATGCAAAAAAGAATGTTGTTTCTTCTCAAATATCACACCATTTCTGCACAACCACAAAGACCAACATGCAGGCGCTGCTCCAAGAAACACTAAAGGTTTGTAAGCCATCGTGCCAAACATATTTTCCACACTACGAGGTTGTAAAATACCAAAAGCCGCATATATTGCGCAGATCATACGAGCAAGTCGACACTCAAAAAACAGATGTCGAATAGTCTCACCCTTGTGACATACTGCCCTGGTAGTTGTGCTTAGCTAGATTATCCTTTGTTAAGATAACACGTCTATGTATTATAATATTTTTATTTTTAATGGGATCTTTAATTTCAAGAGTCGTTTGTTGTTACTGGGGACCTCGTTATAGATCAGAGCCAAATAATCTCCATTTTGATGTAGGTTCTAATGAAATTCATCTTCATTATGGCTTAGCACAATATTAGCGATTCGTGGAAGGAGATTGTTCCACACCACCAACTTGTTAGTAATTCGTGGTTGGAAGAGATTAGGGGCCGGACAAGCAGGGCCCGACGAGCAGGGACGAGCAAGGACTGACGAGGACGAGCAGGGGCTGACGAGGATGAGCAAGGGCCGGGCAAGCAGATCTTGCACAGGGCTGACGAGGACGAGCAGGGGTGGAGGGTGGCGAGCGAGCAGCGCGACCTGGGGCGGAGGGAGGGCGGCGGGCGGCGTGAGCTGGGGCAGAGGGAGGGCGGCGGGCGGCGCGAGCAGGGGTGGAGGGCGACGACTCCCATGCGTGCATGCTCGACATGCTGGGTGCGGCGGAGGAGGATGGCGGCAGCGTGCTCCCCGACGTGCCGCTCCTCACCCGATTCTTGTCTACCTCATCATGGCCGCTGCCGAGCCCTGCGACCCACGGCAAGCTCAGCTGAGGCGGGCTCATCTTCCCCATTCTGCGAATCACCACCGAATCGCGGCGTCCCTCCCACTCCCCTTCGCCTAGTCCGCTCCGGCCGCGAGCTGCGGCGGCGGCGCCGGAGGCTGCACGGGCAGCCCCTGCTCCGCCTCCGCCCCCGAAGTTGTAGGCCTGGCGCTCGCGCTCGCCGTAACCTAGCGCCGCTAGGGCGGATGGAGGGCGGCAGGTGGGCGGCGCGACCTGGGGCGGAGGGAGGGCGGCGCGTCGGGGGAGGAGGTGGAAGAGGAAAAAGAATGTACCGATTCGGTACATAACCGATGGTAGGCGTCTAAATAACCCAGAAAGCTAGTTAGAAGCTCGTTTTCCCCTCCTTTCTAGCTTACCACTGTAACGTGGCTTTCCACAGCTTTTAGCTCACGAAAAGCTAGGCTCAAAAGCTTGCCGTTTGTTCGGGCTTTCGACTTCTAGGGGCGAGAACCTGGCTGAAAGCCCAAACAAATAGGGCCTAAAGAGGGTCTTCCCAGGTGGATGGAATGGGATTAAAGGACCCCTTTTTGTCTCGAAAAATTTATCCCGAATGGTTTTTAGAGAGATTTGGCCTCTACCAACCGGGACTAAAGTCGAGGTTTCTAGCAGTGAGTGCAGAGGCTGAATACAGGGCAGTGACAAATGCAGTTGCAGAGTGCTGCTGGCTAAGGTAATTGCCTGGTGAATTACAATGTGCAGTCCTGTCAGCAACAGTGGTCTTCGGTGACAATATATCTGCAGCTTACATGGCTAGTAATCCTGTTCATCATCGCGGCACCAAACACATCGAGTTGGACATCCATCCCTCGGTGAGTTTTGCGTCGTTCGTTTACCGACTGATCAGCAGATTGCAGATATAATGACCAAAGGATTAGCTTCAGATTTATTTGACTCTTTTCTTTCCAATCTGTGCATTTTGTCAGGAGACGATGTTCAGAATGCCGGGGGTGCATTTTGTCAGGAGACGATGTTCAGACTGCCGTGGGTGTTACACTGACAATTATAGTTTTCCATTTGGCCCGCGGCCCGCGGGCCGGCCCACGGCACGACATTTGGCCCGGTACAGGCACGGCTCGGCACGGCGGCCTTGCAGGACCGGCCCGGCCCGGCCTACACCACGGGCCGGGCCTAGGCCGCTACCTCAGGTCGTGGGCTGGCTCGGCACGGCCTGGCCCATTCAGCCTGTGGGCTAGCAACGGCCGGCACGGCTTGTTTAGGCGTGCCACGCCTGCCTCGGCCCGGCCAACGGCCGTATAAAACACCAGCACTCGGTGGCCCCCGGTCGAAACCCTACCCCGCACCCGCTCCGCTCCCGCATTGAGCCACCTCTCGCCCTCTCCAACGCTCCCCTCGCTCCCTCCCGGCTCCTCGCCTCCTCCCTCCGTCCCTCGATGCCTACGCCTCCTCCCCTAGATCCTCCACCGTCCTTGCCCGCCGTCGTCTCACCCTGTCCCTCCCCTCTCAGATCTGGCGTCCTCGCCCACCGCCGGCTCGCCGGTGGCCCCTTCGCCTCCCTGTCCCCGTAACTACTCTTCCACTCTCAGATCTGGCGTCCTTGCTTGCCGCCGGCTTGCCGGTGGCCCCTCCGCCTCCCTCCCCCTGTAACTGCTCCTCCACTCTCAGATTCGGCATCCTCGCCTGTCGCCGGCTTGCCGGTGGCCCCTCCGCCTCCCTACCCCCGTAACTGCTCCTCCCCTCTCAAATCCGGCATCCTTGCCCGCCGCCGGCTCACCGGTCACCCATCTGCCTCCCTCCCCGTAACCCCGCTTCTCCCCTAGCCCCTCTGGCCCTCCGCCTTCCTTCCCGACTCCTCACCTCCTCCTCCCGACCCCTCGCAGATCCGCCTCACTCCCTGGTTCCCCACCATTGCGGTTCGTCTTCTCCGGCTTAGGGCTCCGGGTGCGCAGGTAAACAACCTCCTCTTGTTCCTCTTCTTGTTTCGACCCCTCGCAGATCCGCCTCCCTCACTTTTCTCCTCTTGCAGGTCTCCTATAGGTGCCGCGCGTTGTTGAGGAATGGAACCGCCGAGGCGACGACGTCAATGGTGGAGGGCTCGAGGGTGTGTTCCCTGTTCCGGGTGTGCTCTTCATTTGAGGTCTTAGGATGGACGACGACTATCCAACCTGCCTCAATGATGAGTTGCAGTTGATGGGGGAGACCGGAGATGATAATTCTAATTTGGAGGCGGATCGGCGGGCGCTGCTCGGTGGTGCCGTCCCCGATTCTCAGCCACGTAGTGGAGATTCTACACCACCTGCTGCTACTGGCTCTGGTGCTGGTCCGGGCTCGGAGAGTACGGGCAGCAAGAGGACTCGTTCTTGCACCTCTAAGGTATGGGACGACTTTGAGCCACTGTACAAGGTAATGAATAACAAGAGGGTAAGAACTGGTGCTAAGTGCATACATTGCAAGAAAGTTTATTTTGGTAAGTCTTCTAGTGGTACTGGACACTTGCATAGGCACCTTCCAAAGTGCCCAGTCTTGCTAGGTGCTTCACGTATGGCTCAGTCCCAACTCAAGTACAATCCTGATGGCTCTCTCCATATGTGGGAGTACAATCCTAATGTTCCTCGTATCCAGTTGTGCAGATTGATTGCTAGACTAGACCTTCCTTTATGCTTTGGTGAGTCTGATGCATTTGAGGAGTATATTAATATTGCTCATAATCCTAGATTTAGTTGTGTGTCTAGGCAAACCACCACCAAAGATTTTGTTAAGTATTTTGATGAGCGTCGTACTAAACTTGTGGCTTCTTTGCAATCTGTTTCCTTTGTTGCTCTTACATCTGCCATATGGTCTGGTAATGCTAAGGAAGATTACCTTAGTGTGGTTGTTCATTATGTGAATGCTGATTGGCAACTAGAGAAGGCCTTTGTTTCATTGATGTTTCTCATAATGCTGATAATATTGCTGAGCGCATTACATCTGTTGCTACTGATTTTGGTTTAAATGATAAGATATACTTTTGTGTTTCTTGACATCTGCCCACAACATATACTTTTGTGTCTGCGGGAGCATGAATGGAACATCTTGTTTACCCTTCCATTCTCTAATGCTGATGGGCACGTTGTCCCTTACAATAGCCTTGCACTGACTCACGAACTTTTTAGCCACATGTTTAGGAGCAATTGGCTTGCCCTTTTCCATCACTTCCGTGATGTGAAGCCTTTCCTCCATAATCTTGGTATGACCTCGTGGCTTGTTTTGCTTCATTGATCCAGAGGGCTAATAGTTCAAGATTCATTAATTAGTACATAGTAATAATGAATATGAAATTATAGATGGGTTAAAACAATGAAAATGATATATAGCTCGCCGGTACCTTACGTGATGGCAAGGCTTTATTCCGCATTGTCATCAACGTGGTGCTTGGGCTCATCATTGCCATCACTGGACATGTTGAGCAACATGTCTGCCTGGCTACCCTCATCCTCGGTGTACGTTATTAGAACGTTGGAGCCACTACCACCAGCAATAATCTCCTCCATTATATACCTTGCATCCTCTTCATATCCCATCTCAACTAATTTAAACACACATGAAATCATAGATAAATTAAATTAAAAATTGTATCATAGACTTTGATGTAGCATCAATGAATCATTCAGCATCAAAGTTTGATTTTGTTGATTTCATGAAACCAAAACTTCACTATTCTAGTGGTTGAATGAGGCAGTGCATAAACTATAATAAAAAAATATATTCAAATTTTGGTTGTACATATATGCTGTTATGCATGAATATTTGGATGAGCATAAAAAACATTTGTGCCAGTTTGTCTAGCAATATTCTAGTCTTCTACATTTAACATCAGGTTAAGTGAGTTTATATTGGTTTTCGTAATGGAAGGTTCCACTTGGTCTGTCTCTTAAAGTTTGACTGTAACATACAGTTGATTTGTTTTTTAAATTAACGTCCACATTTCAAATAGGTTCAGGCGCACGGATGGCGGGGACAGCGCTCGGATGTAAGGGCGGCACGCGGAACGACATGCTGGGGCGGGCTACAAGGTGGGTGCGATGGTGGGGGTCCTGGACGGTGGCAGGGAAGGGGCGCGGGTGAAGGTGGGGTGCGCGAATCGACGGCGAGGGTCTTGGATGGGGCGGGCAAAAACAACAATGGCAAGGGTGGACGGAGGCGGGGGGAGCTCGGATGGTAGGCAGGCTGGGGCACCTCGAGTGACGGCGTCCGGGGCAGGAGGACGGCGGCGGCTGGGGCAGGCGGATGGCGGCTGGGTGGTAGATGGGAGTGAGCGGACAACAGCAGCCAAGGCAGGCGGATGGTGGAAGGGTGGTGGACGGGAGACGAGCGGGCGCGGGGCAGCGGATCGATCTAGTGGAGTGTGTGGGAGACGAGGCATAAGGGAGAAGGGGCGTGTCTTAACCCTCCTAGTCCTTGGTTGACTTTGCAACCGGCACTAAAGGGCCTTTAGTCCTGGTTGCAAATTCAACCCAAGACTAAAGCCTCCCCCCCCCCCCCGCTTAGTCCTAGTTGCAATTTGCAAGGGTGCTTTTCGCGTAGGAGCTGAAAACACACCCTTTAGTCCCAGTTCCAAATTGCAACCGGGACTAAAGGGTGGGCCTTTAGTTCCTGGTTGACTTTGCAACTGGGACTAAAGGCTCTTTAGTGGGGTTTTGCATTTCCCGCTTGTTTTCAGTTATTTTCCACTTTACATACTTTGAACATGAAATTATATTAAATTAGCAAGTATATTTAAAATAAGTTTAAATCAGTCATTAATTCTATATTAGTTGATTAAGTTTTCAAAATAATTATTTTGATGCATCACAATCATCAACAAACTCTTCAATTAAATAATTTCAACGCGCAAAAAATGCAATTGATGTATGTGGTTAAGTTAACATTGTTTATATTGATCAAATAAATGTTCACCATAGAGATTACAATAAAATTCAAAGGTTTTGATGGCCATAGAGCATTACATAAAGGTTAACCATATTTAGTGCATTACAATGTAATGTTAAAAAACTTCCTGTTGATGAAAGTTCTTTGGTCATGATCGTTGTGCAAGTACGAAGCCTCTTCTTTGGCTAGCTTCATGCTTGGGTCAACTTCAAAAGCGAATGGAGGCATATCATCAAACTGATCATAATCATCTGACTAGTCTGTTTTATCCTCGACTCCCACGATTTTTCTTTTACCTGGAAGAACTATGTGGCGCTTTGGCTCCCTTTCTTTATCTTCTGAATTTTTCTTGGGTTTGCTAGACATGTCCTTCACATAGAAAACCTGGTGCACATCATTAGCAAGGACGAATCGTTCATCATTGTATCCAGTCTTGGTCAGGTCCACTATTGTCATTCCATACTGATCTTTCATTACGCCACCTCCAATTAGCTTCACCCATTGGCAGCAAAACAGAGAGGTGTTCAGCGGTCCGTATTCGAGTTTCCTGATCTCCTCTATGAAACCATAATATGAGTCCCTGCTCCTGTTTGTGTCTATGGCATCAATGCGGACACCACTATTATGGTTGGTGCTTACCTGGTCTTGGGCTCTCGTGTAAAATGTATAACCATTTACCTCGTAACCTTGAAATTTCACGATTATGCTAGTAGGTCCCCTGGCTAACCAAGCGAGTTGTTCATGAATCGCGGAGTTACTCATAAGGTGTTGACGCAACCAAGAGGTTCATATCCATGTGATTATATATAATCCACGCATCAGATTTCGTCGAGTATTAGGAAAATAAAATCCGCTTGTGCTCCTCGATATACTAAGCCACAAAGAATGATTGTTGCAAAACAGTGAAGTGTGCTTTCTGGAATAAATTAGTATCATTGCTCAAACTTGATTTCCTTCCAAGGGTGCCCGTTCCATGCAACCTCCCCTTGTGGCATCATGTTGGAACCCCAATCGAATTAATTGAGTCAATAAAATCAACACAAAACTCAATGACCTCTTCTGCTCCATATTCCTTGGTGATGCTTCCTTCTGGACGGGCACGATTAAGTACATAGTTTTTTAGAATGACGTGAACCTCTCGAAAGGTCACATATTGTGTAGGAATACTGGACCGAGAATAGTAATCTCTTTGACTAGGTGAACTAGGAGGTGCGTCATAATATTGAAGAAGGATGGTGGAAATACCAACTCAAAGCTGACAAGACATTGTACCATATTGTTCTGTAGCTTTACTAGCTTGGTTGGATCGATTGCCTTCTGCAAAATCACATTGAGAAACACGCATAGCTTTACGAGTGCCAATCGTACATTCTCTAGTAGAATACCCCTCAGTGTAATCGGAAGCAACTGGGGTATCAACATGTGGTAGCCATGGGCCTTGAGATTTGTGATCTTCTTTTCTTTCATATTTATTATTCCCTTTATATTCAAGGAGTACCCAAACGGAACCTTAATACTATTCATGCATTCAGACATGGTATCCTTTTGTTCCTTGTGGAGAGTGTAATTGGCATGATGTAAGTAGTGCTATCTGTTATCTCCCTTTTCTGATTGTAGGTCATCTTGTTGCTTCATACATTTTAGGTCTTGTCGTGCTTCCAATGTATCTTTTGAGTTCCCATAACAACCCATGAAGCCTAGCACGTTCATGCAAAGATTTTTGTTAGGTGCATCATATCTATTGCATTGCGGACCTCTAGGATTTCCCAATAAGGTAGCTCCCAAAATATAGACTTCTTCTTCCACATGGGTGCACGTCTGTTATCGTCATTCGGAATAGGTTCGCTACCAAGACCCTTTCCAAAGAGTACCCTTACATCCCTTATTATCTCAAATACACGCTTTCCATTATAGTGTGCATGTTTTTTACGATAATCTGGCGCCCCTTTGAAATGCATCCCTTTCTTTCTTAACGTGTAGTTACCAGGAAGAAATCGATGATGGCCCATATACATGACCTTCCTATAGTCTTTCAAATACATACTATCTGTGTTGTCTAAACAGAGGGTGCACGCTCGATATCCCTTATTTGTCTGTCCTGAAAGGTTACTCAATGCTCGTAGGTCAAAGCTCTCTTGTTTATTATCATCCTACAAATGTACACATTCTTCCTTCCAGAGCAGTAAAAATTCATCAACCAATGGCCCTAGGTACACGTCAATATCGTTGTCAGGTTGTTTTGGGTCTTGGATAAGCACTGACAGCATAATGAACTTCCGCTTCATGCACAGCCAAGAAAGAAGGTTGAACATACATAGGGTAATAGGCTAAGTACTATGACCACTACTCAACTCACCGAATGGATTGAATCCATCAGTACTTAAACTATACCTTATGTTCCTTGCATCACCTTCAATGTCCGAAAATACTCTATCAATTGATCTCCACTGGACCCCATCCGTGGGGTATCCCAATATCTCATCTTGCTTGCATTCTTCTTTGTGCCATCACATCAACTTAGCATTTGACTTGTTTCTAAACAAATGCTTCAAATGTGGTATTATAGGGAAATACCACATCACCTTCACGGTAACTCTCTTCTTGGGAGGCTACCCCTCAACATCACCAGGATCATTTCGCCTGATCTTATACCGTATTGCTCCACAGATAGGACAAGCATCCAATTTCTCGTATTCATCATCACGATAGAGGATATAGTCATTAGGGCATACGTGTATCTTCTGAACCTCCAATTCTAGAGGGAAAATAACCTATTTAGCTTCATATGTTGTGGACGACAATTCATTATTCTCACGAAGAATGTTCTTTACAATTTTCAATATCCCCTGAAATGCCTTATCGGACACACCATTTTTTGCCTTCCATTACTGCAGTTCTAGTGTGGTACCCAGTTTTTTATGCCCCCGCTTGCAATCTGGGTACAATAATTTTTTGTGATCATCTATCATGTGCTGCAACTTTCTTGATTCCTTCTCAGTTTCACAATCTCTGTGTGCATCCTGTAGTACCTGACCAAGATCATCAATAGGGTCATCTTCTGCAAACTCATCTTCATCAGCCTCGCCCATTTAGTATCTACAAAAGTTTGGCCTGCAGCCCAGTCCGGAATGTTGTTATCATCCTCCTCTTCTTCGTCGTCTTCCATTATAACCCTTCTTTTGCCGTGTTTGGTCCAAATTAAATAGTTAGCCATGAAATTGTATCTAAATAAGTGGTTATGAACAATCCCTAAGGAAGAGTAGTCCTTATTGTTTCTGCATTGGAAGCATGGATAACATATGAATCCATTCTTTGGCTTGTTGGCTTTGACCCCTTCGAGAAAATAATGCAAGCCATCAACAAACCCCTTGGTCCATCTGTCATAGTTAAACATCCATTGCCGGTCCATCTACATCGTATTACGTGTGAAATGGACATAGGTCTTTGTATTAGATAAAGAACTTGATCAATATTAGATAGGGGGGAAAATAGAGTTAATGTGATTATAATATTTAGTCCTTGCAAAAAACATTAGATAAATAAATTATTACATGAGAAATGGACATAGGTCTTCGTATTAGATAAAGAACTTGATCAATATTAGGTAGGGAAAAAAATAGAGGAAATGTGTTTATAATATTTAGTCCTTGCAAAAAATATTAGATAAATAAATTATTACATGAGAAATAGACATATGTCTTCATATTAGATAAAGAACTTGATCAATATTTATAATTTACACTAATCAACCTTCATGAAGATAAAAACAATTCACATGAAAATTACACCATTCAAAATTTATAACATTCACTAAAGATACATATAAAGATTACACTCATAATAAGACAATAAAGATACATATACACTAAACATTACAGACGCTCCATAGTGAAGTTCACGTAGTCAATTATCCTAAAATAATGGTACAACATAGCAGAATGTTCGCCCTCCAAGTCATCTTTGCACATAACTCAATTTTCTATGAAATCTATCGAGAGTCACCTTCACATATCCAATACCATAAAATAATGGTACAACAAAAGATCTTCGAGTCCACGTACTCAGGCTAAATAACATAAAGGAATCTTGAAATAATTGTCCAAATATCTTTTGGAGCAAGTGCCACATTCTTACAATAGAAGTATGGTGGCACACACACAATAGCCCATCCAGGCAAAAAATCTGTTCACTGAGCATGACCCATGGCGGCAAGCCAAAACCAACCAAAAGCCGCTAGGTCAAGGTCAGTGAACAGATCTTTGCCTGAAGATGATATTGGGCCAGCATACTTCTATTATGAGAATTAGGCTCCAAAAGGCATTTGGAATATTATTTCAAGATTCTTTTATGACATTCAGCCCGAGTTTGTGGACTCGAAGTTCTTCTGTTGTACCATTATTTTCTGGTACTGGAGGAGCGGAGGTGACTCTCCATAGACTTCGTAGAAAGTTGAGTTCTGTGCATAGAATAATGTATGCACACTCATGCCATGTGGAGACACTGTTCTCTGGATTAGAGGAGCGGAGGTGGTACAGCCATTGCCGGTCCATCTGCATCGTATTACGTGGAAAATGAACATAGGGCTTCGTATTACATTAAGAACTTGATCAATATTAGGTAGGGGAAAAATAGAGTAAGTATGTTTATATTATTTAGTTCTTGGAATAAACATGAGATAAATAAACTATTGGTCAAAGAATTGCAATTATTGTTAAATTACAGTGACATGAAAAATTGTAGCAATGACCAAATTCTATTTCTTACACCTACAATTTATTTACCTTAATTTTATTACAATGACTAAAATAAAGCATAATAACAATAAATGAAGGGAAGATGAAGTGCCTAACCTTCACAACACTTTGGATGAGTGAAATCCTCACGGAAATGAGGAAAAAAATTCAGGTAGCACCTCCCCTAAGGTTGCTTGCTCGCCATGGAGAGGAGGATGAAGCTCTCGGTCTCTGGTGGAGTGGCTCGGGCTGGGGGAGGAAGAAGAGTTTCAGGCTGGTTGGATTTTTAGGGGAGGAAGAAGAGTTTCCAACTGGGATAAAAGAGCCCCTTTTGTCCCGGTTGGTAATTCCAACCGACACTAAACCTTTTGTAATTCCAACCGGGATAAAAGGGAGTGGGCGTCGGTGCGATATTTCTAGCCGTTACAATTGGGACTAAAGGGGGTGTAGTCCTGGTTGGTCTTTACAACGGGAACTAAAGGAAGCTTTAGCAACCCCCCCCCCCCCCCGCGGGGACCTTCGATGCCTCATTCTTGACCCGGGATGTCCCGGGTCCAAAGTCAACCGGTACAAAAGTACCTAGATAGAAGGTCAATTCTCTACTAGTAGGTTATGCTTTCGCCATATGCTTATGGCTCATTTTATGTTAACGTGGGTTGGTATATACTTATACCTTAGTATTCAGGTGCTAATAAAATTTGACCAACTAAAATTGCTTATTGTAGTAAACCAGTAAGCCTCTCCTTGTTTAAGCCTTGCATTCATTTGTTCCCCACACTTGCTGAGTACGACATGCGCTTACCCTTGCTATAACCAATGTTGCTCAGAAGAAGAGGCTGCAATGAAGTTGTTGTGAAGATGATGCTGAGTTCTAGGCGTACGCAACCCCCGATCGATTTCCTATGAAGTTTGGAGCCTCCATTTTCAAGATTACGCTGTAAATCTATTATAGACTCTCTTTCCTTTCGTGATAGCGTTGCTGTTACTCACTTATGATGTCACTATATGTATGAAATTAGATCCTGGCATCCATATAGGTAGCACTTGGTTTTGTTTCAAAATTGGGTGTGACAGAAGCTATGCACGAGGCAAGAGGTTGCGGGTTCGAATCACACGCACCGCACAAGCATATATTTCGCGTGAAAAATTGCGTGACTTGAGCGAATGTGTGAACATCCCCGGAATTTATAATATTTTTTTCGGGACTAAAGATCCCAACCTTGGTCCTGAATTCGTAATCCTGGTTGGGAAATCGGGCTTTATATGAGGTTTCCAAACAAGGACTAAAGCTGAGTTGTTCGTGTACTGCACTGCACGTCAAATGTGCCGCCGCGTGAGAAACACGCTCTTTTGTCAGTTTACAATGGATGATTGATAGAAGCAGGCGAAACTGATGCCAGGTTGGCAACTTTTGCCGGGTCATCGCACTCGCCCGCGCCCTCCTCCTGTCTTCCCATCGAGTAGACTGACCAAAAAGGTGTGGGTAGGTGCTTCACGAAGTATCACCATCAAGCCAACACGTATTTACTCAGTCAACCAACGCACGAGGGTTTGATGTTTTCTTTTCATTCTATCATGAAAGCAGTACATCTCTCGCGACTTTGACAAGTTTACTCAGTCAACCATTCTACCAAAGAAGAAGATGATGATGATGGCGGAGAAAAAGGGGAAGAAAGAGGGGTAGGGTGAGGATCGGGTGGAGGAGAGTGTGTGCCAGGTACGGTGGTTTGTTTTTTTCTTGCATGGGTGCAAAAGTATCTGCTACAGTTTATGCTAACATTCAACCCTCTTTGATCGAAAGGTTAAAGGGCTTCAATCTTATATAATGTTATGCGAAGTTATTCGAAATGATGCATTGCTAAATGTGTTAGGCATCTTGCTGGCTCCTGTTATAGTGTTATTACAACGAAACTTGAGTTCCTATAGAAAGTATGTACAAATTTTCTATACAATAACTTCATTGCATCTTTTAAGAGAAGCATAAGTGGCAACCTTATGAAAACCATATACAGACTATTAAAAATGGTACTAGAATCCTGTGAATTAATTGAAACAAATATCAAGCTCCATGTGTTATGAAACTTGTGCTTCCCTTTTATAGTCCTTCATTTTTTATCACTAACTTTTAGCACCGGAAGACCAAGGCATTATTATACTAGTTATCACGTGCTTCAACAAATTCAGTCATCTGTCCATGTTGATTTCATCTTGCAAACTCTATGCTCATCGAGGCTTTCTTCTGGAGGATGTAATAATCTGTGCTTTCTTCACTAGTATAGTCACCCGATGAATTGTCAGACGACCGTCCCTGCATCATGAGTGCACTAACACCATGAAACCCTTGAGTGCGAGGTGGTACTGGACGTGCCAATCGCTGGAGTTCCTCTGCTACCTCTCTCATCATTGGCCTGTGTTGACCTTCCTTTATGCTCAGCTGAGGCGAGCTCATCTTCCCCGTTCTGCGAATCACCACCGAATCACGGCGTCCCTTGTGGTGGAACCGTCCAACTTAAACTGATTTAAATGCGCCTAATTGCTGCCGACGCAGCAATTATTCGAAACGCACTTAAAACAGTATAAGTCCGGTCGTCCGTCGAGTGTCCCTAGGACTCCTCGAAAGATCCACGTTGTGTCTCGTAGCCATACATCAGGATAGTATCCGCGATGGGATAGCATCAACAAATATTACATTTTTACATACATACAAGAGGTACGAGTTATTACAAGACTTAGTTTGAAGCAAACTTAATAGTGCAGTGTTAGACAGAGTTCTAGGACTTAAAACATAAACGGTTCAGATGGAGATGAGCATTAAAAAAAACTTCTTCTAAGGGTATTGTGAGACTCATAACAATACCCTAGGGCTTCGGGGCTTCCTCCTCGGTGGACTCCTGCGGTGCTTCTGAAAAGATAGCCACAAGGGATAACCCTGAGTACGAGGTACTCAGCAAGTCTTACCCGACTAACCAATATAATAGCTTTTCTTTGGAAGTACATGATAGCTTTTTGGTGTACTTGGCTGATACATTTTTGCCGAAAAGCTTACTACAAGTGATGCCTTAGTTTTATCTTTTATTTGGGTTAAGTCATTACCTAACCATTCTAGATGATGAGAAGAAAGTAAACGCAACCATAGATATTAAGTCATACATCAAACATTATCAGAAAGATATGCCATTCATGAATTTATGCTACGATGCTCAACAGTGATCAAGTGCATTCATAACCGAGAATTGCGGCGATCCGGATCAATTTACATCCTGCAGGAGAGTACCCCGATCACCAGTTATATACGACTGTCCAGGTCGTACACAACGACCTTTCGATTAGCAAAATCAATGATTGGGAATAAGACTACCCGGACCCAGGGACGCACCCCCACATGGGACCCCATGTCTGGCCCGATCACCATGTGAGTTTCAGGCTACACCCCTGCCAATCTCCAGCACGTCAAGCGCGGGTACGAAGTATTCCCGATCAGAGAGTTTGCTAACCTACTGGGCTTTACTGGTCCCATACCCAGTAAGTGATCAGATGATTATCACTTGATCAAAGGTTAAGACAACGAATCGGGCCTTCACCACATTAATCTAGCAGACAGAACTACATCTCTAGCTTCTATCCGCTTCTCAATTCCAAGTCATCTTCCCATAAATAACATGTAAGACTCAAAAAGTTTTCCTTAAGGTTGGTAAACCAAGCATTGAAGCAACTAAGCATTTCTAGACTTGGGATACCTACTAGGGTTTGAACAAGTGGCAAAGATGTCCTTAGAACAAGGTATGATCATGCACAAGAATAGGTTTCAAGCAACTCCTAGACTTAATGCATACATATAGCAAATAACTGAATATAGGACACATGAAATATTGACTTCAAAATAATAGGTGTAATGCACCGGGGCTTGCCTTGTTCGCTTAAAAAGTTAGTACTGTCCGACGGGTTGGCCTCGCAGGGGACCAATTCAAAGACTTCTTCAAACTCCGAAGGTCCTTCTGAAAATTCCAAGTAATCTCCTTCTGGTGCTTCGGGGTCTATAGCACAACACATGCAGGGGTTAGGAATGCAAATTTTTGAATAAAAGACTATACAACTTTCCTTCATGATAAAGTTGCTAGCCAACAAGGACTATACAATTTATCATGATAAAGTTGCAAGCCAACACACAAAAACCCAAAAAGATTAGCCCAAAATTTTTATTTTCTTACCTAACCTTACTCAAGGCCTTTCTTTTATTTTTTTTGAAAAGGTTATAATTATTTTCTAACTTGAAAAACTAATTTCCTATGAGTTGAGAATAATTTGTGATTACGAAAATGTTATTCCATATTTTATACATTTTATAAAGATTAAGTATTTATTTAATTACCTTAAAAGAAAGGCATTAAATGAATACCTAAATTTTTATAGTTTTCCTAGGGTATAAAAATTTTAATGCATAAAGGAAAATAAAACAAGCCTAACAAAATTGGTTTCACTAATTTTGGACACTCCTAGAAATTTCTGTGATTTAAATGGTGGGATTCCAATTTAAACTAATTATTCTATAAAGGAAATCCAAATTTTCCCGAAAAACACCCCCGGCGACTTTTCTCACGCGGCTCGACTCTACCCCCTCTCACTTGCGCTGGGCCCGTGACGCGGACCCACCCCTTCTCCTATTCCTTCTACCCGCCGGCCTCCTTTTACCCCGGCCGGGCCCTATTGGGCCGATTCCTCTTTCCCCTTCTTCTCCTTTCGCTCGCGACGGCCCAACGGCCCTGTTTTCTTTTTCTTCGTTTCCTCGCGAGCGCGGTCTGCTGGCTCCTCTGGGCCTCCGGCCTTCCTCTCCACGGTCGACCGCGCGCGCTCCCGGGCTTTCAAGGCCGCGGCCCAACTGGCCTCCGCGTCCGGCCGGCCGACTCCCTCTCCCTCTCTTCCCTACTGACGCGCGGGCCCAAGGCGCCAGACTCTTCTTCCTCCTCCCGCCAAAACTCGCGCGTGACAGGGGGCGGTGTGGCTCGCCGGCCGGCGCCCTACCGGCGGGGGAACTAGGTCAGGAAAGCACCTCCGTGCCCTCACACACCCGTGCGTGGCAACAGTTCCTCGGGAGATGGCCGGAGCCATTCCCTCCACGGCGGCGGGCGGCGGCACCTACGGCCGGTCGCGATTACGCACGACAACGGCGCAAACTACCCCGACGACTACCACGACACCATCCTAGCATCCTAAGGACCTGCTTAAGGCTACCCAAGAAGGAAGAGAACAAGCGCAAGGGGGTGCTCACCGTGAGCGGGAGGTTTAAGGCGTACCGGCGGAGAGGCTGGGCAACAAGCTGCTAGGGTTGCTGGTGGGGTGTGGGTGGAGGTGTGGACGGAGGGAATCGACGGGAGCTGCGGTGTGGTGGGAGTATTTTGCTCGGCGGCGGCGGCTTGGACAGAGGAGATGGCGGCGGTAAAAAGGACAGCGGTAGAAACGGCAGCGCGGGAGCGGTAGTTATTCAAGCTTTCACCGCGCGCATGGGCGACACCGTGGCCTACTCGTAGGCTTGCGTGGTGAGGAGGTGGCGTAGCTGCCGCGCTGGCGAGCGACCGACGACGGCGGTGGCGACACGTCCTGCCTGCTCTGTCATCGTTCCCCCCCTTTTCTTCTGACGCCCGAAACTTCAGAGCTCCACCACGGCCGATTCCAAATCCGACGGTGCATATGTGTCTTAAGAAAAGTTGTAGATAATCTCGAGCTTTCCAAGTCATATATAAACCTTTGCCCGAGATAAACATCCAAAAGTCTCCAAATTTAAATTTTTCTCGGGCAAATGACTGAACCCTTTTTCCCTTCCATTCAGTTTCGTCAGTCACTCGATGTGGTCATGTGCCCGACTTAGTGAATCATTTCGGTGCTCCAAATCCTCTTTCTGTAGTCCAACTTCTACCCAATTGTGTTCTACCATCTTCAAGGTTTCCATTTTGCCCAAAAACACCTACCTCTTTTGATCTACATTCCTCTGAAATCCATTTCAAAGTCGGCCACACACTGCTGTCTTCAGACTTAGTCATTTTCAGTGATGCAATTACAGTGACGAGATGCTGACTTTAGGCCTTCATTTGAAATAGCTCCCTCTGCTATTCTTGATCAAAAACACCCAAATCTAGTAGTCCAAGGTCCACACTTTAATATGGTGTAGTTGTTCTGATTTACTTATTTGAAAAATTCATCAGAAATCAATTTTGAAAATGGACTCTGCTGCTGTTTTCTGAATTTTCCTATTGTCAGATGGTGAATAGTGCACTTCGGTTTTATTTGCTTTCTTTGATTCTTTTGAGATATCTAGGACCAATTCTGTTCCAATTTCTTGATCCTCAAGTTCTAATCACCCTTACACCTTTATTCCATATTTTTGACGAATTTTTCTGAATTTCAATTCAAAATTCAAATTTCGGTCAAATTTGACCTGAATTTGATTTTTGGCCAATTTCTTTTTATTTTCTTCTCAAATTGCTTCCAATTTTTCAAAGTCACTTTGGTGACTAAAATGGCAAGGTATTACATCCTCTCCCCCTTAACAGAATCTCGTCCCGAGATTCCCGGGGTGAAATCCTCGGCTTTGAGAATGGAAAGGAAACTGCATCAGGTCAACTATTTTTCTCTTTTCTGTACAAGGATAGTGGGGTGGTGGCTTTTGTTCATCTGTCCCTGATGGTTTCAAACAATTCAGGATATTTAGACTCTAGGTCTTCAGCCTGTTCCCAAGTAGCTTCATCCGGAGTATGATTTTTCCATTGTACCTTGTAAAAGGTGATACTCCGAGTTCGGGTATCTCTTGTCTTTTGATCCAGAATTTTAATAGGCCTTTCTTCATAGGTTAGATCTGGTGCGAGCTTGATTTCTGGATCTTCTAGAGTTTCTTCTGGAACTCTTAAACACTTCTTAAGCTGGGATACATGAAATACGTCATGTATAGAAGTAAGTTGGTCTGGTAATGACAGCTTGTATGCCACTGGACCCTTTCGTTCCAGAATCTCATAAGGACCAATATATCTTGGGGCTAACTTACCCTTTATTCCAAATCGTTGTACTCCTTTCATCGGGGATACCTTTAAGTATACAAAATCTCCGGTATGAAATTCCAAGGACCCTCTCCTTTTATCCGAATAACTCTTTTGTCGGGACTGGGCTATTTCCAAATGTTTGCGAATTTTCTGGACCTTTTCCTCGGTTTCCATAACCAGATCTGATCCCAAATGTGTTCTTTCTCCTACTTCTGACCAATTCAAAGGGGTTCGGCATCTTCGACCATACAGGGCTTCGAAAGGTGCCATTTTAATGCTAGCTTGATAGCTATTATTATAGGAGAACTCGGCTAGGGGCAAACATTCGTCCCATAGCTTAGAGAAGGTAAGGACACATGCTCTCAACATGTCTTCCAAGATTTGATTAACTCTTTCTGTCTGTCCTCCAGTTTGAGGCTGATAGGCAGAACTTCTAATTAGAGTAGTGCCCATGTCCTTTTGCAACTGTTCCCAAAATCTGGAAACAAACTGGGAACCTCGATCAGAGATAATTGTCTTTAGTACTCCGTGCAAGGATACGATCCGGGCTATGTAGAGTTTAGCATATGTCGACACCGGATAGGTAGTCTTGACGGGAATAAAGTGAGCTGACTTAGTAAGGCGGTCGACAATAACCCATATGGAATCATACCCTTTTGAAGTGGTAGGAAATCCAACTATAAAGTCCATGGAAATATCCTCCCATTTCCAGACAGGGATTTCTAAGGGTTGAAGTAAACCTGCCGACTTTTGTAGTATGGGCTTAACTCTTCGGCAAGTATCACATTCAGCTACATACCTTGCAATTTCAGGTTTCATCTTGGCCCACCAAAACCTTTGCTTTAAATCTTGGTACATTTTATTGCTTCTGGGATGAATAGCAAACTTAGATAGATGTGCTTCTTCTAAGATCAACTTTCTTAGACTTTCATCCTTAGGAACTACTATCTTTTTCTTGAAGTACAGTCCTCCATCTTCTTCTTGATTGAGTTCGGGGATCTTCCCTTCTGCTTTTTGTTGATAGAGTATCTTAATCCATGGATCTTCTTTTTGGGCTGTTATAATTCTTTCCTTTAAGGTATCTTGTATCATAATATTCTGAAGGGTGCCTTGTTTTACTATTTCCAAACTCAAATCTTCCATTTCCTCACATAAGTCTTAAGGTTAGACTGGACGGTAGTGCAGTGGCATTGGGCCTTTCTGCTTAAGGCGTCAGCCACCACATTAGCCTTACCAGGATGATAATGGATTTCTAAATTATAGTCTTTAATCAGTTCCAGCCATCGTCTTTGCCTCATGTTCAAATCCATTTGAGTAAAGATGTACTTCAAACTTTTGTGGTCAGTAAAGATACGACATTCACTACCCAAAAGATAGTGTCGCCATATCTTTAATGCATGCACTACGGCAGCAAGCTCTAAATCATGGGTAGGGTAATGCTCTTCATGACGCTTCAGTTGACGAGAAGCATAAGCAATAACTCTGCCTTCTTGCATAAGAACACACCCTATGCCTGTTTCAGAGGCATCACAGTATACATCAAAGGGCTTCTCTATATCCGGTTGAGCTAACACCGGGGCTGTAGTTAGCAACTTCTTTAAGACTTGAAATGATTCTTCACACTCAGGTTTCCATTCAAATTTTACTTCTTTCTTCAATAACTCTGTGATTGGTTTGGAAATTTTTGAGAAATTGGGAATGAACCTACGGTAATAACCGGCCATTCCCAAGAAACTTCTTACTTCATGAATAGAGGTTGGTGATTTCCAATCCAATATATCCTTAACCTTTCCGGGATCTACTTCAATTCCTTTTTTGGACAATATGTGCCCAAGGAATGGAACTTTCTTTAACCAGAATTCCCATTTACTGAACTTGGCATACAACTGATGTTCCCGGAGTCTATTTAGAACAATACGCAAGTGTTGCGCATGTTCCTCTTCATTTTTAGAAAAGACAAGGATATCGTCTGTAAAGACGACCACAAATTTATCTAACTCTGGCATGAACACTGAATTCATGAGGTACATAAAATGCGCTGGGGCATTTGTCAGTCCGAAAGACATAACCAAGTATTCATACAGTCCATATTGGGTTGAGAAGGCTGTTTTAGGTATGTCTTCGGGTTTTATCTTAATTTGATGGTATCCTGACCGAAGGTCGATTTTTGAAAAGACCTTGGCTCCAGCTAATTGGTCAAACAACAAGTCAATCCGTGGTAACGGATACTTGTTTTTAATGGTTACCGCATTCAAAGGGCGGTAATCCACACATAACCTTAATGTGCCATCCTTCTTTTTAACAAATAGAGTAGGGCAGCCCCACGGTGAAGTGCTAGGTCGGACAAAACCTTTGTCCAACAATTCTTGGAGTTGTATTTTCAATTCTGCTAACTCCTTAGGTGGCATTTGATACGGTCTTCTCGAGATAGGAGCGGTGCCTGGTTCTAACTCAATGGTAAACTCTACCGCTCTATCAGGCGGTAGTCCAGGTAGATCTTCTGGGAACACATCTATAAACTCATTAACCACAGGAATAGATTCTAGAGTCACTGCTCTAGTCTTTTTGACCATCTGGTCCAAACAAGGATGAGCGGGTAATTGGAGCTCGAATGGGTGGCCTTGGTCATCTTTCATACTAACGATCCGATTATCCATATCGATTTGAACTTTATGTTCCTTCATCCAATTTACCCCCAAAATAATATCTATTCCTTGATCTTCCAGAATTAAAGGATAAGCACCCACCTTATTTCCTTCTAGGTTTAAAATCACATTGCGAGTTACTTGATTTGTATTCTGTGTAGCTCCAGTAGCTTGAATAGCATACTTGACATTTAATGTATGTACTTCTAGTTGGTGTTGCGTAACAAACCTTCTACTTATAAAAGTATGTGATGCACCCGAATCAAATAAAACCATGGCAGGATAATTGTTAACAAGGTACATACCTGCCAGAATAGGCTCTCCTTCTGGAATTTCCTCCACATTCATATAATGAGCTTGTCCTGTCTTGGTGTTCACAAATTTGCGACGGACAAACTTCTGCCCAGTGCCTTGACCCGAAGTTTGAGCCCTCAAATTTGCGTTTCCCCCAACCTTGGGAAAACGGCAGTCCTGGGCAAAGTGTCCCGGCTTCCCACAGTTAAAGCAAACCTGTGGATTCCCTGGAGGAGTAGGGTTACGAAACCCAAGAGGTGGCGCATTTCCAGGACGAGGAGCATTACTGGGAGCTCTGACATTCCAGGGCTGGAAGGATCTCTGCTGAAATGAAGGTCGATACACAGGTCGAGGAGGACCTCGATATACCACCTTCATTCTTTGTGGAGCACTCCCAAAGGTTCCAAAAGGAATATTCTTCCTTTTCAAAGCTTCCTCTTTCCTTAGGGTTTCATCTAGAATTCTCATCTTTTCTTCTACGGTAATGGCTGTACTTACCGCAGAGCTATAGTCGGCAAAGGTGCAGGTGGACAACTTCTCCTGCATTCTTGCATTGAGCCCACGAAGATAACAATCTCTTTTTCTGGACTCGGTATTGACATGTTCTGGTGCATATTGGGCTAAGTGGTCGAACTCATTGGTATACTCAAGAATGTTGCGGTTCCCTTGCTGGAGTCCTAAAAATTGCTCCAGTTTCATTCGCATGATACCTTCCAGCACAAACTGTGTCCTGAAGGCTTCCTTAAAGTTCTCCCATGTAACCTCCCTTCCAACTGGCTGCCTAGCCAGATAGCTGGTCCACCAGGTCCCAGCGGGACCTTGAAGCTGGAGTCCTGCAAACTCTGCCTTTTGAGTGGTGGTGCACTGGGGGATTACTCAAAACTTCTGTTCCATTGTTTGAAGCCATTCATTAGCTTCAAGGGGATGCTCAGCCTTCAAAAATATTGGAGGACGAGTCTCCAGGAACTGGGTGTAGGATACACCCCGCTCTGGATCCCGCCGATTTCCATCGTTACCAGTGTTCTGTACGATCATTTGAAGTAATCGAGCCTGTTCGGCCCCGGAGTTCATAAGGCTGGCTATAGCATCTGCCAGCGTTGGAGCTCTCGGTAAATTCTCCTCATGGCCCCCTGACCCTGAAGCTCGTGGACCTCTTGGATCCGTCATGCTATCAAGAGTAAACAAAACATTAATATTTAGGGTGCATTTTATCAACAGTTCCCTGCACACTAATATTTCACACATCACAACATGACCATACATAAACCACACTTATACACATATTTATTTATAGTACATGATTTGAAGTTACTCTTTACAAAACCATCGTGCTACTCTGTCCATCACATGTATCTTACATAAATATATTACAACATCTCTTAGATAAGGTCTCGCTTCAACCATCGTAAGGGTAGATGCCTAGTTCTTCGGCATTCAGTCCTAGTCGGGCCATTGCTGCTTGTAGAATATCTTGCTCCACTGTCATCAATGTTTGTCCTGGAGGAGCGACAGGTGGGGCTTGATTCACTGAGTTCTCACTTCCTGATTCCGGCCCGAGGTCGCTCGAAGTGTAAGAAGTGTAGGATGCAGAGGTACTAACTCCGGAATTTCCCTCCATCTCTTCAGGATCCTCCTCTTCTTCCCCGTCTTCTTGCTCCGCTTCTTCCCACTGCTACATTGGCCCGTAGCCTTGTGGATCTAGCCCATCGGCGTTTGCATTGGCCCAGACAAATTGTTGATTTCCCACGGGAGCTTCACCCTGATCATCTTCCATGTCAACATCAAACCCTTCTAAGTTCTCATGAGCGTATAGATCAATCTCAGGAGCTGCAGGTGGAGCAAGATCTTCCTTCACTCCTACCACATCCACTAACTGGTCCGCTTCTTCTGGGTTCGGTGGCTGGGGCTCTTCTGGTGGTGGAGGCGGTGGAACATTAACAATGTTTTGCGCAGGTACCTGGGCCTGCATCTCCTCCAAAGCCAGACGAAGTGATAAGATCTCGTCCAGCTGCTGGAATCTTTTTGCTTCAAGCCTATTAACATTGGATTCGGCTTCCTCCCTTGCTCTATCTGCCATGCTCCTGCTAGCCTCTATGAATCCTTGCATCACCCTGAGTTTTTCTTTGTAGTCGTCTATTCTCCTGGACTGTTCCCTTATTATTTTCTCCATGTCGTGTTCCCTTGTCAATGCCGCCTTTTTGTACAATTCCTTATCATGTCGGGCGCCCATTAACTCCATTTTGGCGTCTTCATTTTTCTGCCTCTGATTGTAATACTCTCTGATGCAAGACTGATGTAAGTTGTACATGGCCGTCATGTAATCAGAAGCAGCAGCAACCAAGATATCGTGCTCTACACGAGAAGAGTTCTTCAGAGCTTTAATTCTCCTCTTCCAGATCCCGTCATCTTGATTCTTGATAGGATAGAACCGAGCAGAGCTCGACCCTATCTCTACTTTGTGCTTTTCACATAACTCGGTAAGAGCAGTCATAGCCGCCCTTTCAATTGTGTCATTGAACTCAAAGCCTGACTCCATTACTTCTTCTAGACGCCAATTGGGATTGGTGTCTTCATCTGGAATGTGCACATAAACAGTGCAGTACTGTTTGTGACCCGTATCTTCCTTCCTCCAATAATATTCTGGAGGGTTGTGAAAGCCTAATTCCTGCAGCGTCTTCCATAGCAACTTCACAAACCCCGGCTTATCCAGATAATGGCCGCGGGTCCATCCATCTTGATCAGTGTAACCTTCTTGAAACATCCTATAAAAGAAACGAGGTCAGGTCTAACGGCACTCACTAAACCCAAAAATTTTGAAAATATGCTTATGCAACATGATGCAACGATTCCTACGGACTCACAGACTCATATACACACTCGTAAAGAAATTGGTGGCATCGTAATCTCTCCCTAAATAACAGACTACCGAATACTAGCGACACGCAGCAAACAGTTAGCATCTGCAAAACAAACAACCAGTTAACACTACTGCCACCTGTGACTCATGTTTTCTTTATTTTAAAATAGAGTCCCAGTTTTTAAATGGTAATACCTGTTGATTATCCCAACCTACGGCTCTGATACCAGCTGTGGCGGAACCGTCCAACTTAAACTGATTTAAATGCGCCTAATTGCTGCCGACGTAGCAATTATTCGAAACGCACTTAAAACAGTATAAGTCCGGTCGTCCGTCGAGTGTCCCTAGGACTCCTCGAAAGATCCACGTTGTGTCTCGTAGCCATACATCAGGATAGTATCCGCGATGGGATAGCATCAACAAATATTACATTTTTACATACATACAAGAGGTACGAGTTATTACAAGACTTAGTTTGAAGCAAACTTAATAGTGCAGTGTTAGACAGAGTTCTAGGACTTAAAACATAAACGGTTCAGATGGAGATGAGCATTAAAAAAAACTTCTTCTAAGGGTATTGTGAGACTCATAACAATACCCTAGGGCTTCGGGGCTTCCTCCTCGGTGGACTCCTGCGGTGCTTCTGAAAAGATAGCCACAAGGGATAACCCTGAGTACGAGGTACTCAGCAAGTCTTACCCGACTAACCAATATAATAGCTTTTCTTTGGAAGTACATGATAGCTTTTTGGTGTACTTGGCTGATACATTTTTGCCGAAAAGCTTACTACAAGTGATGCCTTAGTTTTATCTTTTATTTGGGTTAAGTCATTACCTAACCATTCTAGATGATGAGAAGAAAGTAAACGCAACCATAGATATTAAGTCATACATCAAACATTATCAGAAAGATATGCCATTCATGAATTTATGCTACGATGCTCAACAGTGATCAAGTGCATTCATAACCGAGAATTGCGGCGATCCGGATCAATTTACATCCTGCAGGAGAGTACCCCGATCACCAGTTATATACGACTGTCCAGGTCGTACACAACGACCTTTCGATTAGCAAAATCAATGATTGGGAATAAGACTACCCGGACCCAGGGACGCACCCCCACATGGGACCCCATGTCTGGCCCGATCACCATGTGAGTTTCAGGCTACACCCCTGCCAATCTCCAGCACGTCAAGCGCGGGTACGAAGTATTCCCGATCAGAGAGTTTGCTAACCTACTGGGCTTTACTGGTCCCATACCCAGTAAGTGATCAGATGATTATCACTTGATCAAAGGTTAAGACAACGAATCGGGCCTTCACCACATTAATCTAGCAGACAGAACTACATCTCTAGCTTCTATCCGCTTCTCAATTCCAAGTCATCTTCCCATAAATAACATGTAAGACTCAAAAAGTTTTCCTTAAGGTTGGTAAACCAAGCATTGAAGCAACTAAGCATTTCTAGACTTGGGATACCTACTAGGGTTTGAACAAGTGGCAAAGATGTCCTTAGAACAAGGTATGATCATGCACAAGAATAGGTTTCAAGCAACTCCTAGACTTAATGCATACATATAGCAAATAACTGAATATAGGACACATGAAATATTGACTTCAAAATAATAGGTGTAATGCACCGGGGCTTGCCTTGTTCGCTTAAAAAGTTAGTACTGTCCGACGGGTTGGCCTCGCAGGGGACCAATTCAAAGACTTCTTCAAACTCCGAAGGTCCTTCTGAAAATTCCAAGTAATCTCCTTCTGGTGCTTCGGGGTCTATAGCACAACACATGCAGGGGTTAGGAATGCAAATTTTTGAATAAAAGACTATACAACTTTCCTTCATGATAAAGTTGCAAGCCGACAAGGACTATACAATTTATCATGATAAAGTTGCAAGCCAACACACAAAAACCCAAAAAGATTAGCCCAAAATTTTTATTTTCTTACCTAACCTTACTCAAGGCCTTTCTTTTATTTTTTTTGAAAAGGTTATAATTATTTTCTAACTTGAAAAACTAATTTCCTATGAGTTGAGAATAATTTGTGATTACGAAATGTTATCCCATATTTATACATTTTATAAGATTAAGTATTATTAATTACTTAAAAGAAAGGCATTAAATGAATACCTAAATTTTTATAGTTTTCCTAGGGTATAAAAATTTTAATGCATAAAGGAAAATAAAACAAGCCTAACAAAATTGGTTTCACTAATTTTGGACACTCCTAGAAATTTCTGTGATTTAAATGGTGGGATTCCAATTTAAACTAATTATTCTATAAAGGAAATCCAAATTTTCCCGAAAAACACCCCCGGCGACTTTTCTCACGCGGCTCGACTCTACCCCCTCTCACTTGCGCTGGGCCCGTGACGCGGACCCACCCCTTCTCCTATTCCTTCTACCCGCCGGCCTCCTTTTACCCCGGCCGGGCCCTATTGGGCCGATTCCTCTTTCCCCTTCTTCTCCTTTCGCTCGCGACGGCCCAACGGCCCTCTTTTCTTTTTCTTCGTTTCCTCGCGAGCGCGGTCTGCTGGCTCCTCTGGGCCTCCGGCCTTCCTCTCCACGGTCGACCGCGAGCGCTCCTGGGCTTTCAAGGCCGCAGCCCAACTGGCCTCCGCGTCCGGCCGGCCGACTCCCTCTCCCTCTCTTCCCTACTGACGCGCGGGCCCAAGGCGCCAGACTCTTCTTCCTCCTCCCGCCAAAACTCGCGCACGACAGGGGGCGGTGCGGCTCGCCGACCGGCGCCCTACCCGCGGCAGAACTAGGTCAGGAAAGCACCTCCATGCCCTCACACACCCGTGCGTGGCAGCACTTCCTCGGGAGATGGCCGGAGCCATTCCCTCCACGGCGGCGGGCGGCGGCACCTACGGCCGGTCGCGACTACGCACGACAACGGCGCAAACTACCCCGACGACTACCACGACACCATCCTAGCATCCTAAGCACCTGCCTAAGGCTACCCAAGAAGGAAGAGAACAAGCGCAAGGGGGTGCTCACCGTGAGCGGGAGGTGCGGCGACGACGGACAGAAACGGCGGCGGTTTAAGGCGTACCGGCAGAGAGGCTGGGCAACAAGCTGCTAGGGTTGCTGGTGGGGTGTGGGTGGAGGTGTGGACGGAGGGAATCGACGGGAGCTGCGGTGTGGTGGGAGTATTTTTCTCGGCGGCGGCGGCTTGGACAGAGGAGATGGCGGCGGTAAAAAGGACAGCGGTAGAAACGGCGGCGCGGGAGCGATAGTTATTCAAGCTTTCACCGCGCGCATGGGCGACACCGTGGCCTACTCGTAGGCTTGCGTGGTGAGGAGGTGGCGTAGCTGCCGCGCTGGCGAGCGACCGACGACGGCGGCGGCGACACGTCCTGCTTGCTCTGTCATCGTTCCCCCCCTTTTCTTCTGACACCCGAAACTTCAGAGCTCCACCACGGCCGATTCCAAATCCGACAGTGCATATGTGTCTTAAGAAAAGTTGTAGATAATCTCGAGTTTTCCAATTGATATATAAACCTTTGCCCGAGATAAACATCCAAAAGTCTCCAAATTTAAATTTTTCTCGGGCAAATGACTGAACCCTTTTTCCCTTCCATTCAGTTTCGTCAGTCACTCGATGTGGTCATGTGCCCGACTTAGTGAATCATTTCGGTGCTCCAAATCCTCTTTCTGTAGTTCAACTTCTACCCAATTGTGTTCTACCATCTTCAAGGTTTCCATTTTTCCCAAAAACACCTACCTCTTTCGATCTACATTCCTCTGAAGTCCATTTCAAAGTCGGCCACACACTGCTGTCTTCAGACTTAGTCATTTTCAGTGATGCAATTACAGTGACGAGATGCTGACTTTAGGCCTTCATTTGAAATAGATCCCTCTGCTATTCTTGATCAAAAACACCCAAATCTAGTAGTCCAAAGTCCACACTTTAATATGGTGTAGTTGTTCTGATTTACTTATTTGAAAAATTCATCAGAAATTAATTTTGAAAATGGACTCTGCTGCTGTTTTTCTGAAATTTCCTATTGTCAGATGGTGAATAGTGCACTTCGGTTTTATTTGCTTTCTTTGATTCTTTTGAGATATCTAGGACCAATTCTGTTCCAATTTCTTGATCCTCAAGTTCTAATCACCCTTACACCATTATTCCATATTTTTGACGAATTTTTCTGAATTTCAATTCAAAATTCAAATTTCGGTCAAATTTGACCTGAATTTGATTTTTGGCCAATTTCTTTTTCTTTTCTTCTCAAATTGCTTCCAATTTTTCAAAGTCACTTTGGTGACTAAAATGGCAAGGTATTACATCCCTCCCACTCCCCTTCGCCTAGTCCACTCCGGCTGCGAGCGGCGGCGGCGGCGCCGAAGGCTGCACGGGCAGCCCCTGCTCCGCCTCCGCCCCCGAAGTTGTAGGCCTGGCGCTCACGCTCGCCGTAACCTAGCGCCGCTAGGGCGGATGGAGGGCGGCAGGCGGGCGGCGCGACCTGGGGCGGAGGGAGGGCGGCGTGTCGGGGGAGGAGGTGGAAGAGGAAAAAGAACGTACCGATTCGGTACATAACCGATGGTAGGCGTCTAAATAACCCAGAAAGCTAGTTAGAAGCTCGTTCTTTCCTCCTTTCCAGCTTACCATTGTAACGTGGCTTTCCACAGCTTTTAGCTCATGAAAAGCTAGGCTCAAAAGCTTGCCATTTGTTCAAACTTTCGACTTCTGGGGGTGAGAAGCTGGCTGAAAGCCCAAACAAATAGGGCCTAAAGAGGGTCTTCCCAGGTGGATGGAATGGGATTAAAGGACCCCTTTTTGTCTCGAAAAATTTATCCCGAATGGTTTTTAGAGAGATTTAGCCTCTACCAACCGGGACTAAAGTCGAGGTTTCTAGCAGTGAGTGCAGAGGCTGAATACAGGGCAGTGAAAAATGCAGATGCAGAGTGCTGCTGGCTAAGGTAATTGCCTGGTGAATTACAATGTGCAGTCCTGTCAGCAACAGTGGTCTTCGGTGACAATATATCTGCAGCTTACATGGCCAGTAATCCTGTTCATCATCACAGCACCAAACACATCGAGTTGGACATCCATCCCTCGGTGAGTTTTGCATCGTTCGTTTACCAACTGATCAACAGATTGCAGATATAATGACCAAAGGATTAGCTTCAGATTTATTCGACTCTTTTTTTTCTAGTCTGTGCATTTTGTCAGGAGACGATGTTCAGACTGCCGGGGGTGTTACACTGACAATTATAGTTTTCCATTTGGCCCGCGGCCCGTGGGCCGGCCCACGGCACGACATTTGGCCCGGTACAGGCACGGCTCGGCACAGCGGCCTTGCAGGACTGGGCCGGCCCGACCTACACCACGGGCCGGGCCTAGGCCGCTACCTCAGGCCGTGGGCTGGCTCGGCACGGCCTGGCCCATTCAGCCCGTGGGCTAGCAACGGCCGGCACGGCTTGTTTAGGCGTGCCACGCCTGCCTCGGCCCGGCCAACGGCCGTATAAAACACCAGCACCCGGCGACCCCTAGCCGAAACCCTACCCCGCACCCGCTCCGCTCCCGCATTGAGCCGCCTCTCGCCCTCTCCAGCGCTCCCCTCGCTTCCTCCCGGCTCCTCGCCTCCTCCCTCCGTCCCTCGATGCCTGCGCCTCCTCCCCCTAGATCCTCCGCTGTCCTTGCCCGCCGTCGGTCTCACCCTGTCCCTCCCCTCTCAGATCCGGCGTCCTCGCCCACCGCCGGCTCGCCGGTGGCCCATTCGCCTCCCTCTCCCCGTAACTACTCTTCCACTCTGAGATCTGGCGTCCTTGCCTGCCGCCGGCTTGCCGGTGGCCCCTCTGCCTCCCTCCCCCTGTAACTCCTCCTCCACTCTCAGATTCGGCATCCTCGCCTGTCGCTGGCTTGCCGGTGGCCCCTCCGCCTCCCTACCCCCGTAACTGCTCCTCCCCTCTCAAATCCAGCATCCTTGCCCGCCGCCGGCTCGCCGGTCACCCATCTGCCTCCCTCCACGTAACCCCGCTTCTCCCCTAGCCCCTCTGGCCCTCCGCCTTCCTTCCCGGCTCCTCGCCTCCTTCTCCCAACCCCTCGCAGATCCGCCTCACTCCCTGGTTCCCCACCATTGCGGTTCGTCTTCTCCGGCTTAGGGCTCCGGCTGCGTAGGTAAACAACCTCCTCTCGTTCCTCTTCTTGTTTCGACCCCTCGCAGATCCGCCTCCCTCACTTTTCTCCTCTTGCAGGTCTCCTATAGGTGCCGTGCGTCGTTGAGGAACGGAACCGTCGAGGCGACGATGTCAATGGTGGAGGGCTCGAGGGTGTGTTCCCTGTTCCGGGTGTGCTCTTCATTTGAGGTCTTAGGATGGACGACGACTATCCAACCTGCCTCAATGATGAGTTGCGGTTGATGGGGGAAACCGGAGATGATAATTCTGATTTGGAGGCGGATCGGCGAGCGCTGCTCAGTGGTGCCGTCCCCGATTCTCAGCCAGGTAGTGGAGATTCTCCACCACCTGCTGCTACTGGCTCTGGTGCTGGTCCGGGCTCGGAGAGTACGGGCAGCAAGAGGACTCGTTCTTGCACCTCTAAGGTATGGGACGACTTTGAGCCACTGTACGAGGTAATGAATAACAAGAGGGTAAGAACTGGTGCTAAGTGCCTACATTGCAAGAAAGTTTATTTTGGTAAGTCTTCTAGTGGTACTGGACACTTGCATAGGCACCTTCCAAAGTGCCCAGTCTTGCTAGGTGCTTCATGTATGGCTCAGTCCCAACTCAAGTACAATCCTGATGGCTCTCTCCATATGTGGGAGCACAATCCTAATGTTGCTCGTATCCAGTTGTGCAGATTGATTGCTAGACTAGACCTTCCTTTATGCTTTGGTGAGTCTGATGCATTTGAGGAGTATATTAATATTGCTCATAATCCTAGATTCAGTTGTGTGTCTAGGCAAACCACCACCAAAGATTTTGTTAAGTATTTTGATGAGCGTCGTACTAAACTTGTGGCTTCTTTGCAATCTGTTTCCTTTGTTGCTCTTACATCTGCCATATGGTCTGGTAATGCTAAGGAAGATTACCTTAGTGTGGTTGTTCATTATGTGAATGCTGATTGGCAACTAGAGAAGGCCTTCGTTTAATTGATGTTTCTCATAATGCTGATAATATTGCTGAGCGCATTACATCTGTTGCTACTGATTATGGTTTAAATGATAAGATATTTTCTATAACATTGGATAATGCATCGGCAAACACTGCCGCAATTGGTAAGCTTCATCCTTCATTGACTGGTTACATGGGCAAACTATTTTTTCATCAGCGTTGTGCTTGTCACATTGTTAATCTTATTGTTCAGGCTGGCCTTGATGTTTTCAAGCCTATGCTTAGTTCATTTAGAACTGCAATTTCATTCCTAAATTGTTCTAACCAACGTATTGTGGCATACAAGTCATATTGCATTGCTATAGGTGTCTGCCCTCGTAAGTTTGCTTTGGACATGGATGTTAGATGGAATTCAACTTATCTCATGTTAAAGAATCTATTGCCCCATAAGATCACATTCCATTAGTTCATAACCACTTAATATGGTTTGGTTGAAGGTCAAACAATTCTAACAGAATTACACTAGTATGTTGCTGAAAAGATTATGATATTTCTTGAACAATTCTATGATTCTACTGTTATTCTGTCTGGTGTTTATTATCCAACTGCTCCATTAATCTTGCATCATATTCTTGAGATAGCTAGGCACCTTAATTTCTATGCTAATGATGCTAATCTGAAACATGTTGTTGCACCCATGAAGTCTAAGTTCTTAGATTATTGGTCTGATATACCTATACTTTATGCCTTTGCTTTTATATTGGATCCTAGAGCTAAGATTACTGGTTTTAGCAATGTGCTTCAGCTGATGTCTCAGCTAACTGGTAAGGATTATTCTAGTTACTTAACTGATGTAAGAGCTGAATTGTCTACAATCTTTGGCAAATATGAAGCTAAGTATGGTTCTGTGAGGATGTAGAGGGCCACTCAGCCAGGCCCTGCAGGTAAGAAAAAGACTGCTTGGGGTAAGATCTTTGGTTCCCAGGGTGCTTCATCTACTTATTCTGCTGCTAGCCTTGGTGCTGGCCTGGGTTCTACTTCTGTTTCCTCCTCCCTGTCTAGGAGACAATCTGCTAGTGCTTTATTGCAAGCTGCTCAAACAGGTGCCTCTCTTGCTGCTGCTTCTGAACTGTCTGCCTACCTAGACAGTGACACTATCAACCAATATGATGATGACTTCAACATATTGACCTGGTGGCATGAGCATAAGTTATCATATCCTCTTCTATCTATCTTAACTAGGGATGTTATGACTGTGCCTGTCTCTACTATATCTTCAGAATCTGCATTTACTACCACTAGCAGGATCATTGAGGAGCGGCGACGTCGTCTGACCCTGAGATGGTGGAGATCTTGGCTTTGATCAAGGATTGGGAGCAAGGAGATTCAAGACTGCAGCATACCGTCGACGATACCGAACTTGAAGAGTCATTTGAGAATTTGTATCTTGATGAGTAAGATTTCTAATCTCATTTACTTCTCCTGCAACATACTTGTTACTTGATGATCTCTGATCCTCCTATCATTTTTTACAGAAGCTAGATGCTTGTTGTCCTGTTGGTGCTCTGTCAATATTCAGGAGCAAGTTAGAACTCAGAAGCCTCATGCTATTGTGCTTGTGTAGGTCTTGTGACTTGTGAGTTGTGAGTTGTCAGTTGAGTTGTGAACTTGTGTCTGAACAATGAACTTTGATGAGCTGGCTGTACTCTTTTTTCCATTGTAGGGTTTTCTCACGAGGTGTGAGTTTTTACCTACAAAGATTTTTAATGAGGCAGCAATACAAACAACTCAAAATAATATTCAAATTTGTTTGTGTTATTGTGATTGTGAATCTGTGTGAATATGTGAATCTGCGTGAATCTTTGTGAATATGTTGAACATGTGAAACTGTGAATATGTTGAAACTAAGTTTTGAATTTGGCTTTGAAACTGTGAAAATGTCTTAGTGTGATGAATTTGATTCTGGTTAGGGGTTTTTAATAAAATGTGTCACAGGCTGGCACAGGCACGGTGAGGCTGTTAAGGCCCGCCGGGCTAGCGGGCCGGCACGGCCTACGTAAGAAGGTAGCAAGCTGGGCCTGGGCCGCTTCTTCGGCACACGGGCCGGCCCAGCCTGGCACGGCTGTTGTGCGGGCCTAAACAGGCCGGGCTTATTCGTGCTCGTGCCAGGCCAGGCCGGGCCGCCCATTTGGCCATCTATACTAACAATGTAAATGGTTGTAACGTTCTCCTATACATTGTATAGGTTTGATCCTACTCTCTCGGTCCCAAATTACTATTTGTTTTGACTTTTCCAAGTACATGACTTTGATTTATAAGGGCATAGCAAAAGCTATAAATATAAAAAAACCAAAATAAATAGAAATTTGTGACGGACGGAGTAGATTCTAGGCTTGACCGAGCACTAGTTTGTTAGCCATAGGTGCTTCCTGAACATGTATTTAACCACCTCCGCTCATGAATGAAAGTGTGTTGGATCAAAAGATCTCTCACATTCTCTCGTTCTACAATCATCATCGTCGTCATCTAGCTAGCTTTAATCAGCTGCCGTGGCGACTGGCGCGAGGCAGCTCCCTGCCGGCGAGGAAGTGCGCGAAAAGCTGGCATGTAGCAGAGCAGAAGATGACTTGATGGAAGGCATGTAGTAGACGTAGTTGATGTCGAGAAAGTAGTACTTATAGGTCTAATGGTGTGCATAAACGAGCTGCAGCATAAAGTACATCTCCTTAATGGGCTATAAAGAAAGGGCCCATTAGGCATTTCTTGGGCATCAAACGCCAATTTACATATTTGCGAACAAGCCCACATATTGCTTCCTGTACTTCGTTGTATCAGCATGATTGCTATAATGGAGAACAACTTTTAGATGTTGAAAGGCGTGGAAGAGCACGACGAATCCCGAGTCAGCCGTGGAAGCAGCCAGCAGAGTCGCGGGGGTGCTATTCAAGCTCGCCGTGAACACTGCAAGAAACAAACTCAAAATGATTAATATACTTTGATGATGAATGGAAACGGTATGACAAAACAGAGGGGTTTCTGTGTACTTACGAGGCTCTAAGTCTCTGCCGTTCACTGGTGGAAAAGTGAGCATTAGTCCTAGTTGGAGAGTCACATAGGTCTCGAAAATCCAATCGGAACTAATCTTTCGAGACTAAATACCCCCCTCTCTAGTCCCTAGTATTTCACCTAAGACTAAAGACCTCCTTTAGTCTGGTTAGTACTACCAACCGGGACTAAAAATATTTAAAAAATAAAAAAAAATGGGCTACCCCTGCTCCCGCCGCTTGCGCCTACGCTTGCACCTACACCGGGCCAGCCCATGCCATGTTGGGCCCTCGCCCACCGACGCCGCGTTGGGCAGCTTCACGCCATGTCGGGTCCTCGCTCACGGCGCCGCGGCAACACAGCTCCCCTATGCCGCACCATCTCGCGGGGAGGGAGCTAGGAGGAGGAGGTCGGGGAGGTGGGGATGGAGGGAGGGAGCAGAGCTTCGAGAGGAGGAGGCTGGGAGGAAGGGAGGGACCAGTGCTAGCTAGGCCGGGAAGGGGGAGGGAGCAGAGGGTGGAGCGAGTTGAGGGAGAGGAGAGGAGGAGATAAGGGAGAGGAGAGGAGCGCTAGTTAGGATCCTAATTCATTTTATCCTAGCTGGTGGCTCCAACTGAAATTAAAAAGGATCCTTTTAGTCCCGATTAAAATTACATTGCTAGAAAAATCGAGATAGGAAGTAATTCATGTTATTCCTAGCGGAGTGGGGCCGAACTCCCGGCAGCATGGGGCTGGCCTCCCGGTGGCACAGGGCTGCGGTGTGGGGGTCGGCCTCCTGATAGCGCGGGGTTGCGGCTTTCCCGAGACAACGGTGCAGGGAGCGGCCTCTCGCACGGGCCCGACCTCACTCCAGATAGATTAAAGGGTACAGGCTGATGACTGGTTGAGCCATTGCTGAACAAATAAATCATCGTAGATAGAACCACCAAGCTCATAACGATTAATCTAGCGTCCCTAGCAGTCGAATCGGACCTAACCGAGACAGCGCTGGCAGCAGAGCGGTAGACTTAAAAGTTACTGGCCGATGAATTTAGATGCGACGAGATAAAAGGCTCAGTAATAGCTCAGTGAAGGCCAAGAATAATAAGATGTATCGGTAAAAGCTTTACTGGCGGGCACGGCGACTTAAAAGTTACTGGCATCCCATCTAGATCGGACCTAACCGTGCCATCTAGATCGGACCTAACCGAGGCAGCGCTGGCAGCAGTGCAGGATTAAAAGCTTCCGAATCACAAGACTCCTACTTGGGCACATCAAATGACTGATACAGACTTTCCTAATTTAACATAAGGAAACTAATCTTTAAGATACAATTATGACCCTACATATCCCATATCTGGTAGGATAATGCAATGTATAGGCCTTTCCAGAGTCCTTGTCTGATACGCCTTTCCAATATCTTTATTAGAATATTCTTTTCATTATTTCAGGTTTTATAGGATTTTATGGGCCAAAATCCTGTGTCAACAGTTTTTCTAACTTTAAGTAAACTATATAAACTTGCACATGTCTATTCTCCCCTATAAATATAGACGCCGGCCAGCGGCATTAGCAACTCGAGAGTTGTAGAGCACACGGGATAATATGTCTGGCAACATGAGTAGTAGTCCTGGCTACTTCCTCGCCCTTTCCATCCTGGTCCTCGGCGTTACAACTAACCTGCAGCCGCACCCTGGCTGCACAGCTGCTAGGGAGTTCCCAGGGGCCAACTCGCCCGCCAAGCATCAGGCCCCGGTGGCTGTGGGCACCGCCGCCCCAGCCGGGACCAATGGCAACGACACTACCGCCCCACAAGTGGCCGTTCATGGCCGCAGTAGCCCAGGTATGGCATGACTGACAGCCCTTGCTAGCTCGATTTGGGCAACCCGCATCTCATTTTTCGCTTCCCAACATGACCATGACGTTACATTTCTATCTGTACATTTTAGCAGCAGCTAGCCTTCATCTTTACATATTTGATGTGGGTTTATTTACATATCTTTTTCCCCTGTTTTATGCCTTTTTGCGTGCCAATTAGCTGGAGGGGCCGAAGGGCAATACATGGACCTCAAGGGCGAGTGCGCAACTCGTGCAGGGTGCTACGTTCCAGGGGTTGCAACACAGAGACACCCGACCTTTCCGCCCGTAGTTGGTTCTCCAACAGGCGGTTCTTCAGGATTTTGGGAGTTCGTCCGTGGTGGATGGCGGAGAATGAAGATTCGTCCTCCCGTACGAAAATGACTCCCTGCAGCCGCATCCCTTAAACCATGGTTGATGTCTTCTGCCCGTGTTATATGGGAGAAAATCAATGGTGTATGGGAGTTACTACTGTGTCTGATACCTAGCTAGCTTGGCATCCGCTTGGTGTCGGCCATTTGGGAAGGCTCCCTGCTGCTTAATGAGCTAGCCTTCATCGTTAAATAAAACGTCTGAAATATGCATTTACTCGTACTGTAACGCTGCAGTTCTCTCCTGCGTCCAACAGAGCTGGGGTTGGCTTCTGATTCATGGTCTGGAGTCTTCGACGATGTGGGGCGCGGCGTACAGATCGGACCTGTTGATGAAGGCCCTGCCATTTTTCTCGTGTATTGTTTCTTAGAGTCTTTTGTTCAGGGGTTGAAAGTTGTAACAAGCAGGGTGTGCTCTGTACAACAGAGGTGTCAGCACTCTATCGCTGTTTATTTATATATATTTTTGAGCTAAAATTTGATGAATAGCTTGCTTGTTATATATGATTCGTATTAAGTAAAGAACTTGATCAATATTAGATCAATATTAGGTATGGAAAAAAATAGAGTAAATGTGTTTTTAATATTTAGTCATTACAATAAAGTTAAGGTAAATAAATTGTAGGTGTAAGAAGTAGAATTTGGTCATTGCTACAAGTTTTCATGTCACTGTATTTGAACAATAATTTATTTATCTCATGTTTATTGCAAGGATTAAATATTATAAACATATTTACTCTATTTTTTCCCCTACCTATTTTTGATCAAGTTATTTATCTAATACAAAGCCCTATGTTCAATTTTTCACATAATACGATACAGATGGATCGGCAATGGATGTACCACCTCCGCTCCTCCAATCCTAGAGAACAGTGTCTGCACATGGCATGAATGTACTTACACTATTCTCTAGTATTGGAGGAGCAGAGGTGGCTCTACATCCTCTAGTATTGGAGAAACATTCTAAAGAGCTGGTTCCTCCGCTCGTCCAATACCAGAGAACAGTGTCTGCACACAGCATGAATGTGCTTACACTATTTTCTGGTACTGGAGGTGTGGAGGTGGCTCTCCATACACTTTGTAGAAGATCGAGTCATGTGCAGAGATGGCTTGCAGGGCGAATATTCTACTATGTTGTATCTTTATTTTAAGATAATTGACTACATGAAGTCTACTATGCAGCGTCCGTAATCTTTAGTGTATATGTATCTTTATTGTCAACCTAGTGAATGTTATGAATGTTGATTGGTGTAATTTTCATGTGATTTATTTTTATCCTTATGAAGGTTGATTGGAGTAAATTATCAATATTGATCAAGTTCTTTATCTAATACGAAGACATATGTTCATTTTTCACATAATAATTTATTTATTTCATGTTTATTGCAAGGACTAAATAATATAAACATATTTACTCTATTTTTTCCCTACCTAATATAAACATATTTACTTTATTTTTATCTTTATGAAGGTCGATTGGAGTAAATTATCAATATTGATCAAGTTCTTGATCTAATTTGAAGACCTATGTCCAGTTTTCACATAATACTATGCAGATGGACCGACAATAGATGTATAAAGCGGACAGGTGGACCAAGAAGTTTGTTGATGGCTTGCATTATTTTCTCGAAGTGGCCAAAACCAACAAGCCAGAGATGGAATTCATATGTTGTCCATGCTTCCAATGCAGTAACAAGAAGGACTACTCTTCCTGGGGGACTGTTCATAACCACTTGTTTAGATACGGTTTCATGCATAAATATTTGGTTTGGACCAAGCACGGCGAAAGAAGGGTTATAATGAAAAATGATGAACAAGAGGAGGATAATAACAATATTCCGAACTGGGCTACATGTCAAGCTTTTGCAGATACTACAATGGGCAAGGCTGATGAAGAAGAGTTTGTAGAAGACGGCCCTATTCATGATCTTGGTCAGGTGCTATGGGATGCAAAGAGAGACTGCGAAACTAAGAAGGAATCAAAAAAGCTACAGCACATGATAGATGATCACAAAAAAATTGTTGTACCTAGATTGCAAGCAGGGGCACAAAACACTGGGTACCAAACTGGAAATACTATAATGGAAGGCAAAAAATGATGTGTCCGATAAGGCATTTGAGGAGACGTTGAAAATTGTAAAGAACATTCTTTCCGAGAATAATGAATTGACTTCCACAACATATGAAGCTAAACATGTTATTTTCCCTCTGGGATTGGAGGTTTAGAAGATACATGCATGCCCTAATGACTATATCCTCTATCGTAGTGATGAATATGAGAAATTGGATGCTTGTCATGTGTGCGGAACACTGCGGTATAAGATCAGATGAGATGATCCTGGTGATGTTGAGGGGTAGCCTCCCAAGAAGAGAGTTTCTATAAAGGTGATGTGGTATTTCTCTATAATACCACGTTTGAAGCATTTGTTTAAAAACAAGGTGAATGCTAAGTTGATGCGATGGCCCAAAGAAGAATGTAAGCAAGATGAGATGCTAAGACACCCCGCGGGTGAGGCCTAGTGGAGATCAATTGATAGTGCATTCGTGAACTTTAAAATTGATACGAGGAACATAAGGTTTTGTTTAAGTACTGATGTATTCAATCCATTCGATGAGTTGAGTAGTGGTCATAGTATTTGGCCTGTGACTCTATGTATGTTCAACCTTCCTCCTTGGTTGTGTATGAAGCGAAACTTAATTATGATGTTGGTGCTTATCCAAGGCTCAAAACAACCCGGTAGCAACATTGACGTGTACCTAAGACTGTTGGTTGATGAACTTTTACTGCTCTGGAAGGTAGAAGGTGTACATATGTGGGATGAGGCTAAACAAGAGAGCTTTGACCTATGAGCCTTGTTGTTCATAACGATCAATGATTGGCCTGCGTTGAGTAACCTTTCAGGACAGACAAACAAGGGATATCGGACATGCACCCATTGTTTAGATGACACGGATAACATGTATTTGAAATACCGTAGGAATGTCATGTATATGGGCCATCATCGATTTCTTCGTGCTAACCACCTATTAAGAAAGAAAGGGATGCATTTCAAAGGGACCCCAGACCATCGTAAAAAACCTGCACACCATAATGGAAAACGTGTATTTGAGATGATAAAGGATGTAAGAGTAGTCTTTGGAAAGGGTCTTGGTAGCGAACCTGTTCCGAATGACGATAATTGATATGCACCCATGTGGAAGAATCTTTGTGTGATGCATGCACCTAATGAATAATCTTTGCGTGAACGTGCTAGGCTTCATGGGTTGTTAGGGGAACTCAAAAGATACATTGGAAGCACGACAGGATCGGAAACATATGAATCAACAAGATGACCTAAATCCGGAAAAGAGAGATAAAGGATAACACTACTTACGTCCTACTAGTTACACTCTCAGCAAGAAAGAGAAGGATAACATGTTTGAACGCATGAATAGTATCCAGGTTCCATCTAGGTACTCCTCAAATATAAAGAGAATAATAAATATAAAAAAAGAAGTTCTACAAGTGCTATGGCTGGCCTCAGCGCTTGCAGCAATTCACCCCGTTGTTGGAGCGCTGCCGCAGCCAAGTAGCAACTGCCAGAGAAGATATGGCCAACTCGAGATCCACTACCCGTTTGGCATCGGATCAGGCGACTCGCCTGACCACTGTGCCATGCCTGGCTTCTACCTGAACTGCAGCGACTCCAAGACATTTCTTGGTAATGTCGAGGTGCTTAACATCTCGATACAAAACAGCACTGCACGGATGAGGGTGACCATGGCCTCATCTTGCTACAACACCTCCACTAAGGACATGGACTACAACGCTCGGGCGTTGAACCTTACAGGTACGCCCTACAGGCTCTCCGACACGGCGAACAAGTTCACGGTTGTTGGGTGCAGAACATTGGCATACATTGCTGATCAGGACAACGTGGGAAAGTACGCGAGCGGCTGCGTGTCCATATGCCGGCGAGGTGATGTGAGCATCCTCACCGATGGTTCATGCTCTGGAATTGGCTGCTGCCAGACAGCCATCCCCAAGGGGCTACAATACTACAAAGTGTGGTTCGATGAAGGCTTCAACACATCCCAGATCTACGACATCAGCCACTGCAGCTACGCGGCGCTGGTCGAGGCATCCAACTTTACATTCTCCACAAGGTATGCTACATCGTCGGCGTTCTATGACACTTATGGCAGGAAGCCGCCGTTGGTGGTGGACTGGGCTATCGGGAATGGAACGTGTGAGGAAGCCCGTAACAAGCCTGGATCATATGCTTGTGTCAGCAGCAACAGCCAGTGCTTCAATTCCACAAACGGACCAGGCTACGTCTGCAATTGCTCCAAAGGGTTCCAAGGCAATCCATACCTTGTCGACGGATGCCAAGGTAACGAATCTGCATAAACCTACAGACTACATAATTGAAACATGAAAGAAGCTGAGTAGAGCTGTAGAATCTGAAGCTTAATTATGATATGTATAAATGTTACTGAAAAAATAGTAGTAGTACAGTTTCACCAGAAGCTACAAGCTAAGTCTATTCCTGGTCTCTGAAGTAAAATTTGACGCTCTAAACATGTTAAATGTTCCATATTATCAATCAATATACTGCAAATTTTTTACAAAATATTTTTTATGCAATTGCTAATACTGCAGATGTTGATGAGTGCAAGGATCTGGAAACCAACCCTTGCTCTGTGAAGGAAGCTTGCAAGAATACTCATGGTGGATTTGAATGCACTTGTCCTCAACAGTCCCCCAAAGGCAACGCCTACAACGGGACATGTGAGAAAGACCAATCAATTCCACTTAAAGTCACAATTCCAATAGGTACACCTATCTTTCCTCTTTCAATACATTTATTATGTTTTAGAAGTATATATGTTCAAAACAGATCCACGATCGTGAGAAGTTGGTAGATATTATAAGGAGTATCAAGCTGATAACGTATCCAACGGACATGGAGACACAACCACGAAAACACAAATATTAAACGAATTGCTTACCAATTATTAATTGTTTCAGCTAACCAGAGTACTTTTCAGACTCTTTTTTCCAGCCGTCTAACAACTTGAAGTTTCCATACATGTCTGATCTGCAGGAATTTTTGGCTGTCTTTTGGTTGGTCTTTTACTTTTCCTTATTAAAGAATGGATCAAGCACAAACGACGAATAATCAGGCACGAATACCGAAGATGAACGAATGTTTTCAGCAGAACGGTGGCCAACTTCTAATGGATATGATGAAAGTAGAGAGTAACAATTCATTTCAGTTGTATGACCGGGAAGAAATTGAGGTGGCCACAAACAACTTCGATGACAGATCAATCATTGGAGAAGGTGGTCAGGGAACCGTTTATATGTGGCAAAATCTTGATGCACAAAACAATCCTGTTGCAATCAAGATCTGCAAGGGATTCGATGAGAGTAGGAGAAGGGAATTTGGTCAGGAGCTGCTTATACTTTCTCGAGTAAAACATGAAAACATTGTCCAGCTTCTAGGTTGCAGCTTGCAGTTTGAAGCTCCAGTTCTGGTGTACGAATTTGTGCCAATCAAACCCTGCACTACCTGATCCATAGACAAGATGATGCATCCATCAGAACTATGGAAATCCGTCTTAAAATTGCCACTGAAATTGCTACTGCACTAACATACCTACATTCACTTAGTCACCCTATCTTTCATGGAGATATCAAATCTGTCAACATTCTTATAGGCCACAATCTCTCCGCTAAACTTTCTGATTTTGGATGCTCAATGATTAGGTCTGCTGATGACAATGTTCAAGTAGTGAAGGGGACAATGGGCTACTTAGATCCAGAGTACCTTTTGAACTTTGAGCTTACTGATAAGAGTGATGTTTACAGTTTTGGTGTTGTCCTTTTGGAGCTCCTAACACGTAGGAAGGCACTGTCCGAAACAAAGGAGAGCCTCGTGTCTGTCTTCACGGAAGCCATGAAGGAGGGCAAGCTTGTGGAGCTCATAGACACGGAGTTAGCCAACCAAGAAAACATGGATTTATTACATCAAATGGCTGCATTAGCAAGAGAATGCTTGGCCATGACTGGTCAACACCGACCAATGATGAGCCAGGTAGCCGAGGAGCTCCAACGATTGGCAGGCCCGGTGCCACAGCGCACTCGACTGTTTCATGGTATTAACGCACTCATGTTGCAGGGACGGTCGTCTAACAATGCAGCAGGTGACTATATTAGTGAAGAAAGCACAGATTACTACAACCTCAAGGAGAAAGCCTCCATGAGCACAGAGTTTGCACGATGAAATCAGTACGCATTAGTTGGTTGCGGCAGTGTAGACATGCATAGTATATTGACGTGTGTCCTATTTAGATACGTTCACAATGTCATAACATAATTTTGTTGAACTTAATACTTCCTCAGTAAAGATTTGTATAGTTTCTATATATACTGAAATTACATTGTATCAGGAAAGTGGCTTTTGCCGTTCAAAATTATTGCATTTAAATATGGTATAAAGACTACTTTACAGCCGGCCGTATTTTTGTTAAACGGAACGGCCGGTTCCATCCACCGTCCAGCCAGGATCTAACAGCCACGGAAGCTAGTGCTCGCGGGGTCCACAGGTCAGACCAGACGTTTGCTCCCCCAGGCATACTATAGAAAATCTCGGGGCGCACCTGTTCGTCTTCATCCGCTGAACTTTTTTTTATTTTTAACCCTTTTTTTTCTTTATTTTTAAAAATAACCTCACCCGAGTTTTATTTGCGCGGGGTGACCCTTTTGGCCGCGCCAGACCGCCTGGCGCGGCAGGAACACGTTGCCGCGCCGCATGCACTGGCGCGGCGGCCCCTGCCACGCTGGCGCGGCGAGTCGTGGCGCCAGGTGGGCGCTGACGTGAGCGGGGCGTTCGCCGCGCCAGCCCGCCTGGCGCGGCAGGGCCAGCACTAGATCCACGCGCCGGCTCCCTTCCTCCTCCCTCCCTCCTTTCTTCCTCCTCCAGACACACCCGAGCCCAAGCTCCTTGCGCCGCCCCCCGCCGCCCCACCCCCAAATCCACCCAAAATCCGGCGTTTTCGGTGGGGGAAAGTAGTGGAAATCGATCCCTGCTTCGTGTGGAAGGTATTCCCCTACTTTTTCTCGTATTTTACCGTTGCATTTGGTAGATCGGAGGATGTTTAGGTGACTTAGGGTTAGGTTAGTGATTTGAAATTTCAATGAAATGCAATGGTGTTTTGTGTTAGATGATACGTAGTTCATACGCAATTGAGTCTCTGCCCGCGATATTGACGTGTAGAACTTGTCGATTTAAGGATATATTCATTGAATCGTATAGTGCAATGTATATGTGTATTTTTTGTTTGCAATTTGTCCAATATATGTAATGTGTGTAGTTGATATGTCGAATATGTGCAATGTGTAGTGTATATGACATGGTGAAATGTTTGTATTTTGTAGATGGATCGTTTAGTTCGATTTTTTGATGGTGGTGTTGTGAAACAAAATGGGGAGTTAGAGAATATGAATGAGTCAATTGAATTCTTCGATGGTCCTCCAAGTTTTAGTGATTTAGTTGACCGTGTAATGACGAAGTATGGATGTAGAGTGGATGAGATCGGTTTGAGAGGTCGTTTTGATTGTGGGAAAGGTAGAGCTCATTATGTTCTCATGAAGTTAGCATCCGATGCGAATTGGAAGCACTATAAGGATGTTGTGCACGAAGCTAATGTTGCATGTTTGGAGGTTATAGTCGAAATTGTTCGTATGCCTGGCCCAAATGTTGTCATGAGGGAGGAAGTGGCGGTAGTGAACCATAATGGTACCCAGGAGTCAGAAATGTTGCATCACGTGTTAGGTGAAACAGAACGTGATTTTGACTTGGCTATTGCCAATGATGATTTTCCCAATAACATTTTTGAGAGGGATGAAGCAAATATAGATGTTGATAATGTCTCTATGGGTTCCGAAGATTGTGAATTGGAGGAAGATGGGGTAGTAGGTGTGGAGGTAGAGGAGGAATCACTATTTGAGAGTGGTGGGCATGAATATGAGAACGTCGGGGTAGAAAATGAAGAGGATGGACCGCAATTTGACACCGCAACCGTACATGATGTAGAAGGCATTCGTCGTATGGACGATTGTTTTTCTTACACCCAGTATGAGTTGCGGTTGTTAAAAGAACGTGATGTCGAACTGCCATCTGTTCCCAATGATAAGGACATAAGTATGGTTCACAAAGCAATATGTGAATCTAGTATGGTGAATGCCGAAGGGACGTCCATTGGTGAGAGTCCAGTGATTAAGAAGGGGATGAAGTTCAATAGTCTTGAGGAGCTGAAGTTTTTCTTGGCTGACTACGCGGTGAGGTTACATAGACCTTTTAGCGTAGTTCACTCTGACAAGAACTTAAGATACAATGTGATGTGCAAGCAAGGATGCCATTGGCGTGTATGGTCTCGGCTAATATCAAGCACCGGACAATTGAAAATTTCAAATGTTGTGCAACCGCATACTTGTCGGTCGTCACAGCCGAAGCGAGAGCATGTACAGTGCACAGCAAAGTACCTTGGACGGCGTATCCTAGGCATTATCCGTAAAGACAGCGAGACATCGGTGCCATCACTCGTGGAGTCCATCTTCATCTTTAGTGGGTACCGTGTGAAGTATTCGAAGGCTTGGCGGGCGAAGCAACACACTGTTGCCCTGCTTTGGGGCGACTGGAAGGAGTCGTACGGCATAGTTCCTAGGGTACTCTCAGCTATGACCTACTATAATCCCGGAGTTAAATGGTGCATCGACTCATGTGGCATGATGCTTCCTGACAATGGAGTGTTGAAGCATATACTGCAAAGGGTATTTTGGTGCTTCCCTCAATGTAGTGAGGCATTTCAACATTGCCGTCCTGTGATACTTGTGGACGGTACATTCTTGACTGGCAAGTACAAGGGTACATTAATGATGGCAGTTGTTGTAGATCCAGAACAATAGCTTGTGCCTCTTGCTTTTTCCTTGGTCGAGAGTGAGAATAATGAGAGTTGGTCATGGTTTATGAAACTTGTTCGGGTACATGTTCTTGGACCTTCACGGATAGTGTGTATGATATCAGATAGGCATCATGGGCTCCTAAATTGTGCGAAGGACCACATTGATGGTTTTCCACCGCTTGTGCATAGGTGGTGCATGAGGCACTTTGCTGCCAACATGTCACGTCGGCAGAAGAGCAATCGTGTGATTGGAAAATTGAAATTATTATGCAAGGTTCATACAGAGAGAGAATTTTGTGAGAAGTTAGAAGATCTAGTGAAGGACTTGAACGACGACGCAAAAGAATTGTTGAAGGGTGAAATGGAGGACAAGGATAAATGGGCGCAGGCTTTCGATGAGGGAGGGATGCGCTGGGGAATTATGACCACGAACTTCTCGGAATCACTCAACGGAGTTTTCAAAGGCATCCGAAGTAGGCCCGTCGCTGGAATTATTGAATACACATTCGAAAAATGCAACGCCTACTTTGTGAACCGATGGGAAAAGGCACGTGAAATGTTGGATCAAGGCTATAGAATTGGGTAAGTTGCAGATAATTATTTATCAGAGGCTGAGCTTAGATCCGTGCACCACTTAGCAGAACCGTACGGGCAAGAAAGGATGGTGTATTCTATAAGAAGTTACGGTACGACTAACATTGGGGGTGAGAGTCATGGAGGCCGACACTACATAGTGGATCTGCACGAAGTTTCGTGCACCTGCAATGTTCCTCAATTGTTGCACCTTCCATGTTTACACTTCATTACAGCTTGCAAGGCAAGAGGTCTTAACTATGAAAGCCCCATGTACATGTCACCGTTGTACTCTAGGGAGCACACCATCAAAATATGGGAATCAAGCTTTCAACCTTACCTAGATCCGTCACAATGGCCGGCATATGAAGGGGCAGGGTACGTGCCTAACCCCAGTTTAATGGGAAATAAAGTAGGAAGGAGGCAGAAGAAGCGTTTCACAGGCGACATGGACGTGTCGGAAGGGAGGCTTTCTGCAGATTATGATACTGGTGATTTTGATATTGACAAGTCGGAAAATCGTTGCTCCAAGTGCCACAAGATCATTAGGAATTGCACGTGCCGCAGTAGAAAATCAAAAGGCACTAAATCTAGACCGAGCAGTAATAGGCCGCGTACTTCGAACAATTGGGTATGCGCGTTGCTTGTATTATGCGTGGCTATTATTTTATCTTTTTTTATAGTAGTACATTATCATATTTTCCGTACTTATCATATAATGAAGCTTTTTACTAACGATCATTTTTGTTGTTTCTTTAGGATGGCGGCCCCAGGGTACCCTCTTCTTGAGGCTGCTTACGACTTGCACCACCGTGCCCACCACCTCGCGGACCTAAATGAGGTATAACAATGGTTGCTAATTTTTGCTGATGAATGCATACTTAGGATGAGAATTGCAAGATTTTCGTATGAAATGTTCTTATAAATTAAGGAGCTGCCTATCGTTACTATTCACTTGTGTACAGTGTAAACAATTTTATACTGCAAATGTCATTTGTATCATATTTGTGTTACTTACCACTTTAGAAGCCCGTTATTCACAATTGGATTGACTTCTCATTTTTTAATAATCTTATAATGTTTTGCAGAATTTGACACCACTCAGGGCTAGGGTGCACTCACCACTTAGGTGGGATGAGCGGTACGCCCAGTACCTGCAGAGAGCAGGTTTCTTGGATATCGCTGTTCAGGTCGTGGGGGGTCTCCCTCCAATGGACGGACCACTGTTGACCGCTATGGTCGACAGGTGGCGTCCGGAGACTCACACGTTCCACCTGCCCTTCGGAGAAATGACCATCACAATGCAGGATGCGGCTATGATACTCGGCCTTCCACTGGAAGGGCAGCCAGTGACAGGTATTATACAGAATGAGAATTGGCGTGATATGGTCGAGATGCTTATTGGGATTAGGTCGCCAGAGCCAGAGGGTAGAGATATCTCGAAGAAAACGTCCGGTGTCAGCTCGGCATGGTTGAGGGAGCACTTCGAAGTGTGTCCTCCGGGAGCAAATGACGAGGTCGTGCAACGCTATGCTCGAGTGTGGCTATGGCACTTTGTCAGTACATTCCTCCTTCCAGATGCAGCTGGGAACACAGTATCGTGGATGGTTCTCCCCATTCTAGGTCAGGTTTGGGAAAACATAGCCGTTTACAGCTGGGGCTCAGCGGCTCTTGCCTGGCTGTACAGACAGCTATGTGAGGCTTGCCGGCGCACAGCGAGAGATTCCAATGTTGGAGGGTGCACTTATATGCTCCAGATTTGGATTTGGAGCGAATGCCC
>NC_028456.1:16411945-16413453 GCF_000263155.2 Setaria italica
TATAGTTTTTTAAGCTAACTTCCGTATAATGTAGATGAAATAAGTATGCGTGAAAATTTTTGAAGGTGGAATGGAAACCGTATGACCGTGAGCAGCTTAGCCATATCGTCTTTTCACCGACGTGATACAGAGACGGAGAGCTGTGGAGGTGCACGACCCCAATGATATTGTACTACGTGGTAGAGTTTCATATGCCGCATAGGGTGATGCGGCAGTTTGGGAGGATGCAACCGTGCCCTCCTTTGGAATTATCAACTTCACAGCAGCTGCACAGGTACGCAGGAATAAATAACTATTGGAGGCTATTCAATTAACGCAATTAACATGCTATACTAATACTTCACTAATTTCTGATGCAGTATCGATCGCAGAAAGCGGTACAAGGAGAATGATTGGAGGTTGAAGCATGGCCAGTACCTCCTCCTGTGGCAGAACAAGCAAGGATGCGATCCTGAAGGTGGACCGTACTGGCGACCAAACAATGAGTACATACGATGGTACTGTACTTCGATGAGAACCAAAGTGAAACCATCTTGGACTAATGTGCCCATTGAGGATGCACCGTCTGATGATGACGCTGACATAGCTGACGTGTACGACACGGTGACACGCCATGGGACACAGCCTGAGTGTGCACCTCTCCACGACTACATGTGAAGATTTCGGTTTGTAATTATAGTATCGTCACATTGATCACTTATGGAATGAAAACTCCTTCGTGCAGGGACAGCAGCTTGCAAGGCTCTCAAACGAGGCGGGCGTGATTATGGAGCACGCCGTCGGGGAAGGTGATGGTCTGCTTCGCGCTTTTGCAGAGGTAGAAGCCCAAACTAATTTTCACTTATACTCGTACTATCTTTGTAACCATCAATAACATAGTCGTGAATATATGGCAGAGGGTTCGTAAAAGTTGCAGGCGAATGGCTATGAGGATGAACTGCATGACGTCCTCAGATGCGCACGACGGGGGCAATGTCCAGGATACTTCTTCAGGATCACGTCGGACTGCATTGGCGACTACCCCCAGGGCTGCAACATCGTCCACTGCTGCAGGTCCTAGCAGGAGATCGCAAGGTAAGGAACCCGCATCCCCTCAGGAAAGCGAGGACTCTGAAGGTGAGCAGTCTGAGGATGATGACCCTACATATGGTGAGGAACTGGAGATTTCTCACGATGCTCCACCTGTGACTCAGACGCAGGGAGAGTCCAGCCAGGTATATTCACAAGTTTCTCCAAATTCAATTATACATTTTAATGTTCCCTCCCGAAGTGTCATACAAATTTTATGATTTGTGCCCAATTATTCCATAGGAACCTGCACCTCATACTCGGTTGCCACGCCGGCGTCGTCGTTCACGGGACCACACCGACGTTGGCAGCGCCAATGCGCTGCCCACGCATCCAAGGAGGGAGCGTCGCCCAAGAGATCCTTTTAGCCCTCTAGATGAGCGGCGGTCACGACACTGAACCTAGCATGTCTCAAGACTTTTGGAACCGTCACGTGTGTC
>NC_028456.1:16414386-16418941 GCF_000263155.2 Setaria italica
ATATTTATTAGTAGGCCCAGTAATTCTGACTACATTTAACACAAGGCACATGGTACTGACAAGACGCCCACAAAGTGTTCTGCAATAGGATTAGATCAGACCGGTGCGCAATCATGGATAAGAATAACACACACGTGCATTAAATGTTAGGGGTACGTATTGCCCCATTTGTACTTCGTCTTCTACTATTATTGCATCACAAATACCTTCAAGTACACCCGCTCTACCAGCGCTATGCCTTCCTCCTCTTCCACCGCCCACTCCTCCTCGTCCTCCATCCAAATCATCAATCCCATCGAAGCTACTACAATTTCTTTCACACTCTAGCGCTGACTACTAGCTCGGAGAGGAAACTTTGATGCGTTTGGACATAGTTCTCTCGAAAATGAAAATAGTTTTTGACAACTAATTGTAGTTCCCAGAATAAACATAAACATAATTTTCTCATAAAAGAACATAGTTTTCACAGCTACAGAGAAACATGATCCAGCTACATCAACACGTTCATCTAGTCCTATTCACCTTCATAAAGTAACTCGTCGTCATCATCATCATCATCATCATCATCTCCGGCAACAACAACTCCCTTGCCTTTCTTATCGACATTAACCTTACCAACAGGTAAATCAGCAACAAGAGCCTTCATCGTCTCCATCTGTGCCTCTTCCGCTTTTTGTTGTAACTCTTCCATTTCAATCCTTCTCTTTCTTGCCCTAACTTGCTGCAAATATTTTTCCCATGAACCCTCAGGGTATTTCACATTCGGATCAACCACATAACCTAAGCGATCTCTTTCCTCCCTTAACCTTTGTTTCTCCAACTCCCTCTCCTCCTGCAACTTCCTCCTATTTTCTCTCTTCTCATTTTCAGTTAGAGGTCGTGGATACTTGGATCTATTTTGCCTCTAATACTTAATAATAGTTTCCCTTGCATAAAGTCCTTTAGGTTCCACTCCAGTCTCATGCACCATATCTTGATATATTTTCCCCCAAAGTAAGTCGTCGTCAGGAATAGGCACATCATACTTCTTCCTAATCTTTTCTTTAATTTCTTGTTGTTTCCTTGACTTCCATGGTTCCGATGTATTTCTCAACTTTAATAACAAATCATATCGACCACAAAAATCTTCCCAATCACATGTCCTTCCCTCCTGCAACAACAATTCAATATTCTTACAAATTTGAAACAAGTTACAACCTTCATAAAACATAAGAGACGAGTAGTTACTAACCCAGTAATCGCCATGTGCATTTCCACAGAACGAACCATATCCAAGTTCAGAAGGCACCACACCTTCTGTTGCTAATATACCACACTTGCATCTATCACTAGGAGAGGACACACATGGCCACGGTGCCTTTTCACTTTCGAACTCCCGCACTTCCTCCTCTGTTGGCCACATTGCCATTGGGCCGTATATATACTCATTGAAATCACACAACGGCCACCCATCCTGCAAAAAACCCATGACGTGAACTACTCATACGTAAAGTAACTACAAAACGCTGCTCCAACTTCCAAGCAATAATATCAAGTAAATAACATCAAGTTAAAGTATGAACAATATACTGCAAAATTATAACCGCTAGCTAAACGACATACTAATATTCTCGTAATATACTTACATGAGTCTTTAGGGAGCATCGAAAGAATGGAGTAAACTTAGGTGGATCCCCTAAGTTAGGACGCATAAGCTTAGTAGGAACACCACACTTGCACATGGGAGGATCCCTCACACGCCTACAAGCAGCCTCCTGCTTCTGCTCCTCGGTCATCCTAGGTGGGTTTGGTGGAGGAGGAACCCAACGCCTAAACTGATGGTATGGTTTAAGCTCTGTGCTATGATATGGGAATAGGCGGATCCTAGGATCATATTTGTCGGGTCCATCGATCCACTGAAAGAAATCACAAGGTGCGGCAGGCAGTGGATCAAAAGTCCATTTGCATACATAGAATGCTCTTCCAGCTGTCTTTGGATGCCTTGATTGTTTCACCTCTGCTTGCGCGCCACATCTACAAAGAGGTACCGGAAGGGCAGGAGGTACGGGACCAGCACCATTGGACTCGCCCACATAACGCACATACCACCTACGCCGTTTGTATTCACAACCAAACGACGCCATCTCACCTGGAAATCAAGTGCAACAAATTTAATACACAAATAAACTTTAAACACGTAATCCATACAAGCTATATACATCATTTTGATAAAATGTAAATACTCGATCTACAAAATACAAACACTGAAACAAAAATGAGACTAATTAATTGAAGATATAAAAAAAATACATGTCATGTAAACCACACAATTGGATGAATATATACCTAAATCGAAGCATTCAACAAGTTCTACACGTCAATATCACGGGCAGAGACTCAATTGCGTATGAACTACGTATCATCTAACACAAAACACCATTGCATTTCATTGAAATTTCAAATCACTAACCTAACCCTAAGTCACCTAAACATCCTCCGATCTACCAAATGCAACGGTAAAACACGAGAAAAAGTAGGGGAATACCTTCCACACGAAGCAGGGATCGATTTTCACTACTTTTCCCCACCCAAATCGTCGGATTTTGGGTGGATTTGGGGGTGGGGCGGTGGGGGCCGGCGCTGCAAGGTGCTGCTGTGTGGTGTGTCTGGAGGAGGAAGAAAGGAGGGAGGGAGGAGGAAGGGAGCCGGCGCGTGGATCTAGTGCTGGCCCTGCCGCGCCAGCCCAGCGCCCACCTGGCGCCGCGACTCGCCGCGCCAGCATGGCAGGGGCCGCCGCGCCAGTGCATGCGGCGCGGCAGCATGTTCCTGCCGCGCCAGGCGGTCTGGCGCGGCCAAAAGGGTCACCCCGCGCAAATAAAACCCGGGTGAGGTTATTTTTAAAAATAAAGAAAAAAAAGGTTAAAAATAAAAAAAAGTTCTCATCCGCTCTCGTTTTCATTTCGCACCGCCGACTCTCTCTCTCTCTATCTCCGTCCCCGGCGATTTCTCCGCTGCACCTTCAATCCACTCAAACCAGACAAATCGCGAGGGGCGGAATTGCACAGCGAAGACGGAGAAGCGATTTGAGCGCACACGGAGGTGAGTCGTTCGTCGATTTGCTGCGGGTTTCTCTCTCAATCCCCCCGAATGCGCACTAATTTGGATTCATTGTCTCCAACATTTTTTTCCGATGGATAGACGACGGGCATGAGACCACGGAAGTGAGGATGAGCTGGGGTGGGGGGCCAAGGGGAGCGCAGTTCTTACCCTGAGATCCACGCATGTTAGTGATTTTTGTGTTTTTGGTTTTGTTGCTAGATGCCCTTCTAAAATCTGTCCTCCCATCGAGCAATCCCAACTTTTACGTGTGCGTTTTTTACTGCAGAGATCTCAGCGGAGCGAGGAAGGATACTTCTGGCACACCAAGGTGTGCTCGCAAATCCACCTCCCCCATCGAGCATAGGACGCAAAAACAACGCTGAGGTATCTAAGGTTCCCCCTGAATCCCTGCTTGGATGCTGCGTAAGAGGACTGTTTTTTCTGATGCAGACAATATCATTCATGTTTTACTATTTTTTATTTGTGCAATAGCATTTGTTAGTTTTGGGGATTAGGCAGAATATTGAGTTTTTGGGGACTGGTACGATGTTTGTCCTGAGGAGAAATCTGAGTTCATGCACGTGACACTGCTGCAGTGATGTTTAGGCCTACTATAGGTTCCATTGCATGCAAATAATTTTACAATAAAAGTGGCATGGACAATAGTACTCTTTTTTTCTTATTGGCTCTTTACAGTGGTGATCAAATTAACCAAAACTGTGAAGTCGGAGATTTAGTGGTTCAGTAGCTGACCCAATAACTCGTACTGCTTTTTTGGTATGACAAAGATAAAGGTACCCTACATGTCAGTTTGCTTTGCTTAAGTCTTCTCTTTTTCGGAGCCAACCAAAATATACAGGAATGATAGGCTTTACTGGAGTTGTGGGAGTTTTTTTTTTCCAATCTGACTAACCCCCAGCGTGGATCTAGGCTATCAATGCATGTTACTTAGCTGTGGTCTACACTATCAGCTAGCCTTTTTTACTCTGAAATATTCAATTTTTTAATCGAGTATATAATTGCGTACGTCATTATCATAATTTGCTTACGAGATTATATAAACTGTCTACAAAATTATTATAAATTGCTTGACAGATTATGTATTTTTCTATTGTTCTTAGAGTGCAAGAGAAGCATGATTAAAGGGTGTGAAAGTAGCAGCTTCTATACACAGTGGAGAGGGGCCTAGATGCACATAAATGTGAGACTCTGTTTCCATTCTTTTTGTTTTCTGATCTGAACTTTTTTTATGTTTCTTTAATTGGTTTTCAGAGTAGTTGTAGTAACATTCTTCCTGTACACAGTTCTAGTAAATTTTCAGAATAGCTTTTAGAGTTGGAATTACCAACCGGGACTAAATGTTTTGTCCCGGTTGGAATTAGCAATCGGGACAAAAGTGGGGGGGGGGGGGGGGGGGGCTTTTTTCCCGGTAAAAATTTTAAACCGCGCAAAAGGGGGAGGGGGGGGGGATTTTTTT